>NC_056725.1:1663849056-1664149056 GCF_019279795.1 Protopterus annectens | reverse complement strand
TTTGAAATAATCCGGTAATTGTTCTTGTTTTTCTTCTGTGAGAAAAGCCATTTGGGTGTTTGTATCCAGCTTTGCACCCAGAAAAATTATTCTTTGGCACGGAACAAGTCTTGATTTCTGAAAGTTGACTGTGTATCCTAAGGCCTGTAGTAGGCGGATGGCATAGCTCAAGTGTTTTAACAATGTTTGTTGGCTGTCCGCTTGTATAAGGCAGTCGTCCAGGTATGGGTATATTTGAATCCTCTGAAGTCTGCAATGTGCAATTACTGATGCCAGGCATTTCGTGAATACTCTGGGCGCAGTAGATAGGCCAAAGGGCAATGCTGAGAATTGACAATGCTCTGAACCTGCAAGAAATCTGAGGTGTCTTCTGCAACTTTGTCTGATAGGGACATGCAGGTATGCCTCCTTGAGGTCTAGCGTTACCAGCCAGGACCCCTTGCCCAGCATGGGAAGGAGCTGCTGTAAGGTCAGCATTTTGAATTTTGGCACAATGAGATAAGTATTCAGTGTGGACAAGTCTAGAATAGGCCTCCATTGCTTTTCTTTTCTTGGAACAAGGAATAGTCTGGAATAAAATCCTTGGCCTTGTTCTGTGAAAGGGACCTTTTCTATTGCCTTCATTTGTAGTAGTTTGGAAATCTGCTTGAAAGCCTCTGCCCTTTGATTTGGTGGCAGGTTTGGCATGCCTTGTCGTTTTGGTAATGTATGAAAATGGAATCTGTATCCTTTGTCTATTATTTGCAGTATCCATTTGTCCTTTGTAATACTGTGCCAATTTTCTGAGAATAAAGATAGCTTTCCGCCCAAAGGTGCTTCCAATTGAGCCCTGGTTGGCGGAGTCAAAGTCAAGTCATTGAGTTTGTCCTTGTGCAGTAGATGTAGGTCCTGCACTACCTCTCTGGGTAGGAGGCTGCCATTGATGTCCTCTGTAGGAGCCTCGAGCTTGCCCTCTACCTCTGCCACGCCTGTTTTTCCCTCTTTGAAATCTGTCTGTGTCCGGAAAAGACCAATTCTTAGAAGGCCAATTTCTGCTGAATCTTGGTGGTTGGACCTGGAGAAAATCTTTGAATGTTTGAACTGATTTAGCCTTTTCTTCAAATTTCTTTAAGACCTCTTGAGCCGTGGAACCAAATAACTTTTGTTTTTCCAGTGGTGCATCCAGAAGCTTTGCTTTAACATGATCTGGCAGTATTTGTTCCTTCAGCCAAGCATGTCTACATATGACTGCACCTGTCATTGCTGACCTACATGAAGCTTCCAATGCATCATAACCACACTGTAAGAAATGGTTGCTAACCTGTTGAGAGTTATGCACCAGATCCTGAAGGGCCTTGCGGTCTAGGGGTTCAGGTGAGGATAGTTTTTTATGCAATTCATCTAACAGATACTCTTGATACTGTATCATATGGAATTGACAATTTAATGCTCTCATAGAAAGAGTGGAAGAAGTATACACTTTTTTACCCCATCTCTCTAAAGCCCTGGATTCCCTTTCAGAAGGAAGTGGATTCTTGGCAGTGGTAGTTGTAACCCCTTTAGGGCCCTGGGAAATAGTTTCTGGGTCAGCAGAGTGGCCTTTGTAAAGGTATAGATGTGAGTCCGGGACCCTGTAGTACCTGTCATGTTTGACAGGGGCCGGAGGAAGGGAGTCAGGGGAAATACTAGACTCAGAGTACACATCTTCTATAACATTCAAAACAGGAGGGATAGCCAAAGGTCTATGCTGAGGTAAATATAAAAAAGTCCTTAACCTCTTTCTGGAATCAGAGAATTCCTGGCCTTGCCATTTGAAATGCTCTCTCATGGTGTGAAGGGTCTCCCCAAAGGAAAACTCTTCGGGTGGGGAGGCCAAGGGAATAGATTCCTCTGCATCAGAATCCTCGTAGGCCGGAAGGGCCTCCTCCTGGTAGTCCGAAAGGACAGAGTCATCTGAGGCCTCATCAGGAGACTGGGGATCTGTCTGCTCAACCCTGGGCCTTTTGCCTGGAGGAGGTTGAGAGCCCCTGTCTGGATGTGGCTGAGAGCCCCTGATTAAGGAAATAAGGTCCTCAGCCAAGGTTAAGATTTGTGAACTGGTAGTGGATCCCTGAGGAATAGCCTTGGGAGGGAGAGATTTTGGCTGTTTAACAGCTTTAGCCTGTGTAAAGGCCTTAATGAACATGGATACAGGAGGCCTGGCTGCCCCACGTGCTGGGGTAGATTTATCAACAGAAATGGTGTCGGATATTTCCTGAGCACTGGTTTCAGACGGAAATTCTATGACCGACTCAGGAATGGCCTCCGGTACCGAAATTACTGGTTGTGCGGTGTCGTCGGTCTGAAGCGGTAGAGATTCGGCTTCAGAAGAGACCGAGACACTCGCGGTAGGCCTAGGCGTGGGGTCGGCCGAAACTGCGGACCGCATGTGTCGGTCCTTATCCTTTCGTTTTTTGGGTAAATGTGCTGTCGGAAGCTCCGACGGCATGATATAACAAAAATTGTCCCCAAAAAATTCCTCTGCAAACTCTGCCCGACGCCTAAGAGTGCGTTTATTGAAGGAAGCACAGGCTGAACAGGCTGAGACGTCGTGGTCTGGGCCTAGGCAGGGTAAGCAGTAAGAGTGGAAATCCTTATGAGGTATTTGTTTCCCACAAGATAAACAATTATTAACTTTAACTGTTTGATCTGACATCGGCTGAGGCAAGAAAGAGTCCCCAACGGGGTACTTAGCTTTTTTGAAGTCTTCAGTAGCTGAAATCACAGGAGCTGGCCGACCGGCACTTGCGAACTGCTTCTGCTTCAGGCACCTCGCGGCAAGAAAGACTGAGGAACATGGCGTCGGCTGACGCTTTTATACCCCAGGCGCTATAACGTTGGGAAAAAGGGCGACATCAGCCGACGCCGGACCCAGACTTTGGAATCCGGCCGACCGAAGGGCTGCCTGAGGCAGGACAACCCATATGTAAGGACTGCAGATGCATCCTTGAAGGATATCTAACTGGATTATCAGACTGCAAGCACATATCCATCCTGGTCTTAATGATAAGGTCCCTTTAAGACCAGCCCTTAAAAACAGATGGTTTCATTTTAAATAGTTTTTTAAACATTTTTTATTTTTTTATATAATAAATTGTTTTATTGATGAATTAATTAAAAATATTATTTACATAATATCTTTAGGATGCTCAAGTGATGTCCATTTTTATGCAGTAATGATGCTTTAAATATTTTGTCTTTACTTCTTGTATAGGTGTATTGTAAAACTATTTTATTGTTCACTTTAAATGTATATGGATTAATTATGATGTCATCATTAGGTTTAATTAGTAACTGAAGGTGTATCTGAATGTATATAAGGTGTGTCTTGAACTGCTTTATACTCTTATGGTTTGAAGAAGCCACTTTGGCGAAAGCGCTTACTAGATATCTGTTAATAAAAGATTTGGTTTGAAAGAAGCTAACAGCATCTTGCTTCATTGGATTTGATTATTCTTATATTACTGGTCTGAAGAGACTTGTTGTATGCCGTTTGGTGTGATTTATATGACTTTGGTCTGAAAAGACTCATTGTATGCTGCTTGCTATTCTCTGCATAGTTTTGCACCTGAGCAGTTTTCTTTATTTTCAGTGTATTGTATTGTGATTTAGTTGGTATTGTACATTTTTTTTATATTTTTTTCCATAACAGATTTGTTTGTTTTTCAATTGAATTGTAAAGGTTATAGGTCACATTAAAGGTGAGAAAAGTTTTGAAATGATTTATTGTGGTCTCATATTTTATATCACAAAAACCTGGCATTTTAACAGGAGTATGTACACTTTTTATATCCACTGTAAAGCTTCCACTAGAAAATTTTACAAGAGCAAGTGGAAAAGATTCTCCATTTGGGCTCATCAAAACATATGAATCCTTTTACAAGCCCCATCCCAACAGTTCTTGACTTTCTTGCTAATATTTTTTTTCAGAATAAAGCAAGCTACTCCACTGTCAAGGTACAGTTAGCAGCCATATCTGTTTACCACCTAGGTGAAAGTTCTTCATCTTTGACTTCATCTAAATTAAGTAAGGCCTTTCTCAGATGTACCTTCTTGCTTAGGCCTCCGGTTAAGGATCCTACTCCTCTGTGGGATCTCATAATGGTCTTACAAGCTCTAGTCTGCTCTCCTTTTAAACCTTCTGCCAACTAGATCTCAAATTCTTATCATGGAAGACCTTATTCTTGGTGGCTATAACCTCGGCTATGAGAATTTCAGAATTGCAAGCACATTCTTCTAAACCAACCTCTTTGATTTTCCATAAAGACAGAGTCATCCTATATACAAATCCTTCCTTATTACCTAAAGTTGCCTCTGAAAACAGCATCCATCAATCTCCCTGTATTTTTCCTAATTTTAAGAACAAGGGCAAATATACTCTCCACCTGTTGGATGTACATAGTTATGTTTTTATTTAGACAGAACAAAGGCCTTCAGAAAATCAGGCCATTTATTTGTTTCCTTTTCGGAGGCAAAATTGGAGAAACCTGTATCCAAAGTATCCATAGCTAAATGGATTACAGATTGCGTAGTTTATGATTATTCTGCAAACGATATTACACCTCCTAGACGTGTAAAAGCACACACTACTAGGTCAGTGTCCACCTCAGCAGTTTTGGTAAAGAATATCTGTTGATAATATTTGTGCAGCCGCCTCCTGATCAAATACTCATACTTTTGTTTCACATTACAAGTTGGATATTGTATCCAGAAATAAAGCATCCTTTGGCTCTGTGGTGCTCTGGAATATTCTTCCATGAAGGCCACCCAAGAGATATGTAGCTGGGGATTCTGTCTCACAGTTTGATGAATGAATGAAAATGACATCACATAAAGAAGTCATGTACTCACCATAATGATCCATCTGTGTTGGCCATTTACATTCTTCATTAGACCCCCCGCATTCCCCGTCCTTACTGGGAAGATTTACAGAGGTATTTCAGGAACCACTGTTCATTTTGAGCTCCTGATTTTATCTTTTTCCTGTCTTATGATAATTTTCTATATATATACATGAATGTATTCTCCATATTCAGCTGCAGCAAACTTGATATGAAGTAATCTGGAGCACAGGGACATTATGGGTAAGGGAGGAGCTCAAGAACCGGATCCTAAGCTATAAAAGTGGCCGAGTCAGATCCAAACCTACAGGTGGAGGAAGAATGAAAATGGGGAACACAGATGGAGCACTGTGGTAAGTATATAATTTATTTTTTGTTGAACTCAATAAATAGAATTTTGTTTAGAATTTTTCTGTAAAACTCCATAGAATTGTATGGTTAGAATTAATTCTGTAGAATGATTAGCTATTCTGTCCACAGCGTTCTTTGTTTGAAATTCTCTGTAGATTTCTATGTTAAAATTCAGGTATGTAACTTAGAATTCTAAGCATATACATTTGAAGACCATCTATAAAATTATATTGACTGATGTCTGTAGAAATTAGTGACCAGTATTCCATTTGTAGATATCTATCTGTAGAATGCTGTAGTTAGAAATTTCTACACAGATTTCTTTAAATCTGACAAATGTTAGCCTAGATGAAAATGACTGGTTCAACATTCAATTCTGTGATTTAAAAAAAAAAAAGCATTTGGCAGAGAATAAGCTGCCATGTACCCCCAATGCGGAGTAATCCTTCACATACCCAAAGTTCTATATATATATATATATATATATATATATATATACTGACTCCAAGGTTGCACATTTGGGTAAAAGAAAGCTGATAAGGGTATGGACATTGATGTCAGTTCAGACAATTGAACCCCCACTAGAAGTAATTTCTTGTAGAAAACAACTATGGAGTTTACCATCATAGAACTAAACTTGAGATGTATCCTCATTGTAATTCAGTGAGGTAAACAGCAGCTACATTCTGTTTGCCAAACTGTATGCTTAAAGTTCTTATGTCTCTATAATTCTGTCTCTAGAATCTCTCTGTAGAGTGTTGTGTTTAGAAGTCCCTGTGTAGACTTCTGTATTCTTAATCAGGCTGTAAAATTTTGTTTAGAATTTTAGCTGTAGATTTCAGTATTAAAGCTGTGTTTAGAGTTCTAGCTGCAGTATTAATTTGAATTCACTGCTTGAGATTATTTCTGTAGCATGAGTTACTGTTTGAAGCATTATGTGCACATTATTTTGTCTGCAGAATTCTGTTTAGAATTTGGTGCGCCAAATTCACTATTTAGAATTCTTTATGATGTATTCTGTGTTTATAGTTCTAATTGCAGAACACTGAGTTTACAATAGTTGTTGTAGGTCCATATTCCAAAAAAATTATGTAGCAATGTGGATGTGGCCAAGCTCAGTAAAAATGCTGCAAGTAGTTAAGCATATTGGGGAATGAATTCTGCTTAGGATGTAAAGATACGGCAAATATGCTCAGATAATGGAACAGTCCTCCTCATAATTACAAGGGTAGGCCAAGCAAAGTAGTAAAAATAAATGAAATGTGCAACAGTGCATTGATAGGCATGTACTTGTATATCAGTGATCTAAAACTGTTTGGGAAGTTGAGCATGTAGGGAAACACATGCACTGCAAATCCCCCTGGAAATGGGGAGGTAGGAAGGCAGAAATTGAGATGGATAAGGAGGATAATAAATGGAAAAGGAAAAATGGTGGTCAGTGGGACGTGTGTGTGTGTGTGTGTGTGTGTGTGTGTGTGTGTGTGTGTGTGTGTGTGTGTGTGTGTGTGTATATATATATATATATATATATATATATATATATATATATATATATATATGTGTTTTTTGGGGGGACAATGGTCCCTTTTTTGGGGAAAGGAAAAGGTTAGGTTTAGGTATGTGGACAGGTAAAGGGAAAGAGAAGGATATAAAAATGGAATACACATGACATAACTTGGACAGGAAGGTGCAATTTACAAGGACTGGTTTAGGCAGGTGCAGACAATACAGAAACAGGGAGGGGAAGGAAACAAGCAATCCACCAAAGATGGATGTAGTGTAGCTGTGCATATACAGAATGCCCAACAAATGCTACTAAATGTAATGGTGACCATAACTACTCAGTTGTGTCCAAGGCCTAGAACCATGACCACTCCAGGTAGACTGTGGTGCTAAATAGAGACCTATGAGAGTGAATCTACTGGACATGGCAAGCAGGAAGGTTAATTACATAATATAAAAACCTGTTCAATCCTGTGTATGCTAGGGCACTTGATTAACATGGCACAGACCAGACAATACAGTGAGTAGTGCTATCATGGCACCATTCAACATAGCCAGCTGAAGGCAAAGGTGATTAGTACATGCCCAAGGGTCCATTGGCAGGAAGTACAATGAGCAGATGCACAAGCAAAGACAGACCTATGCAGTTAGCACAGGATTGCACCAAATGCCAGTGTGTGGAATAAGCATGGCAGATGGTGTCCAGATCTCTCCACTTTGCATGCAGTCACCAGTGTTAACCTGGACTCAAGTATACATGTGAGGGATTATAATGGTGTCATTGATGCTGGCTGTGCAGCACTGTAGCCAACATCAGCAATGTGTGCAATACTTGATCAAGCTACATGTCTGCTATGTATCAGGACACAGTGTTAAAGATGCTGTTATATGGTATATATGCTGAATAATGTGCATCCAAACACATACAGGGGACACCTCCTATGAATATGTGCAACTGCTCTGGCATGATTCCACACCTGCACAGGTGGGGGCGGTGATGGAGAAGGATAATAGCAGTGTAATACAGGATCAATTGCTAGGTAACACAGAACACGTTAACAAGAAGTGTGTTCGGGAGCACACTTCCTGCATGACAGGGACTGTTGTATGAAGGGGAAGTAAAAGTTAAGATAGGTACATGTGCTGGGAAGATGACATTGCCCATGTAGTAAGAACAGCATGAAGATGGTTGAGCATGTGTAGCTGACCTCTGAAGGAACAGACTTGAGGAATTGAACAGCATCACCAACTGATAACCCAGAGGCACTGTCAGCTGCAATACAAATAAATCACTCTATTCCAGAAGAATAACCACATGTAGAGATATCGTGTTTCAAGCCACAGCATATATTGTGCCAGCAAAGAGAGGACAGTATGTATGTGACAATAGAGAGGGAAGTGAAAATGCTGTAAGAATAAGAAGTCCTCATATTTTTGATTTCTGCGCAGGCAGTAATAAAGGCTTCACAGCAGGCACACGTAGGGGAACAGTGACCTTTGACTGAATGTGCCAAAACCACATGGCTCACAAATGTTGAGATAAGACAGTGGCATCTGACTGAAGATACAAGTGTCAGGGGTGTAATTTTGCATTCCACACTACATCCAGGACAGCAGTGTGGCCACACCACTTTGACACAACATGTGGAAACCTGAATGCAGGGCAGCAGCAGAGTTAGTAGTTATTGTGAAAGGTACACAATCAGTATCGGAGACATAAATTATGTGATGTTTCATGCAGAGGTGATATGCATATGCTGGTTTGCTACTGTAAATATCACAATGAATACACATAGAGAACAACATAACACCATGTGAGCTATGGTGATATGCCTGCTTTGGTGATGAGTTTGTCTGACACATGCTATGTAAATATGTGTATGCCAAAAAGCATATGTGTACTACAGCCGCCTTCATAATCTATCCATCAGCATTGTTGATATATAAATGAGGACACGTATTTGTGGCATGCTGCACACAAGATTAGAAAGCAGCCAATGCATAACACTACAGACAATGTGGCTAGACATGTACACACAGTGGTCTGAGTGCAAATGAAATGCAAACCTCACCAATGAGCTGGGAAAGAGTAAGAAACTCATAAGTGCCACTGTCTAAGGGGAGCAGGTGCTGTATCACATTCATAAATACCACATCCATTGACATGGATGTGTGGCAGCGAGGATGTGGCACTGTACTATAAAAGTCATGGGGCATCAGCCAGCAAATATAACACACCTATATATGCTGATATGCAATATGTTCCCATTGGAGGGACTGCCCACAATTGACAAAAAGCACAGGGGAAAAGTCAGGACATGGCATAGACTGTGAATGCCATGGCCTATGGTACACACACACACACACACACATGCACGCACACACACACACACACATCTGTGAGCATGTCTGTTAGCATGAAAGAACATTAAATACATAGGTATCGGTAGGGCATGAGGAAAACCTAAAGTGACAGCCTGTTCATACACCTTTCAGATATGGCCATACCTGCTGTGATTACACAGATGCAAAGTGTCATATGAGTGCAGATGGCTTATATACTGCCAAATAGCACCATATTAGCACACACATGAAGACAAGAAAAGATAACTATATAATGGCATGAATACAAAGCTAGTCTTGTCAATCAGGTGGCACACAAGAGCATACTGAACAAGGCAGTGCAACTTATGATGTATGCAGATCTTGAAGAAATGGAGATGTACAACACAGCATATCCCATGTAGGCATCAAAGATGACTGTTACCATATTCCACCCATAAATGTAGGGCTAAATAGGCATATGTACAGCTGTGGTACAGAATAGGGGATGTGTCACTGTCAGTGGTTATGGCCAATATTCCACTGGTGTCAACAGAGGGTAGTGCATTCTGATACAGTGGAATGCCATGCCAGTATGCAGATTACACATAATCCTGCAAGTAGAGCAGTGTCACAGCTGTGTAAAAGAATGTGTGAGGCTTGGTTATGCAGAAAGATGGAGAGGGAATGTGATTTAGATTATTGAATACTATGGGCACTGACAACATATACAATTACATTATTACTACAAAACAGTATGACATGCAGGGTGAATGGATGTGAGTAAGGAGCACATAGACAATGCTTACATGCAAGAAAGATCTCTCACATGGGGCTGACCATTTTTGGAAAGGTCAGCAAAGGCAGTCTGAAACATCTGACACATGATTTGGGACATCTCTCTAAAGATGTTCTGAAAATGTTTTTTATATGTTTGTAGATGTAACAAGGCCTTTCTCATTTTTTCCTGAAACTGTCATCTATGGACATGGGATCAGTGATGCATGCAGAGATGATGGCCTGGGATGCAACTGAAACAGCTGGCTCTAGCTCCTCTTTGACAGGCTCCACAACTATTGGCAGTGTCAGTCATGATATGGGTCTCCCACCAGATAGGTTCTCATCATCACATGCAAACTCTATACTGAAACATGCATGTGAAGGATGACATATTACACAGTCATAAAAAGGAAAAAAATGTAAAAATGCAGGACTATACAGTGAGAATGTGTGTACTTGCATTTCTGAAAGGCAACACTAAATATTGTAAGGCAAACATAGCCTGTAATGGAGGAATATAGAGTATGGCACACAGAGTGGGGAACTGAAACTACATTCATTGCTACACTGGGTGTCCAATGTATAAAATGATGTTCTAGACTGGAGCACCCACAAGACAAATGCCATGACACAGTGCATCAGCAAATTGGTATAAACTCAGCTGTAGGTAATGGCCTGGGACCTGTCATACTTAATGATGGCAACATTCATATATGTGAACTTTGTCTATGGTGTTATTATTCATCTCAAGTATGTGAATGTGTAGACTGCTTGTCACCCTATGTCCACCCATCCACAACAGAGACAGTATTGCATATTGCACAAGCCAGCACTATATTAGATGGTTATTGGATGTATAATGCCAAATACTGCTGTTTAATTATAGTGTGTAGGCCAACACAAACAGTACATAGACATGCATTATTGGCAGTATATGAGGGCCACCATACACACATGTAGCCAAACTGAATGAAAATGTTGTGGGAGGTCTGTGCTGGCCTATGAGTGAAGCTGAATCTAAAACATATAAGTAAATACAGCAGTTGTATGTTAAACAATATTGATATGTGCATCATACATGACAAATATGTATGGAACCATGGCAGATATGTATCCTAACAAGTGACACATAACATGTATCACTGTTAATGACAACATGCGTTCTGTAGTAAGCAGAATGCATACAGTCATTATGACTCTGTACAGAGCCAGGGCTGGACGATGTATATGTACTGTACAGATGTCTACACAGACAGAACTGCAGGAATATGATAATGGTAATGTTGCAAGACATGTAGTAAGTATATCTCATGCAGTGAAAATTAGTATTCACAGGCAATCCCTAATGCTGATAAGCCACTGAGAAGTGTATATGTACGACCACTGAAAGGTTTAGTTGTGGACAGTATCATTTCAAGGTAGAACAAGTCATCCTAGCTTCACACAGTACACAACTCTATAAATGTGCACCATGATTGTAATGCCCAGTCATTTAAGAATGTGATAATTTTAATATGAAATGTGTAGTTTTATGAAACAATGAATTGGGTACTTCATAGATACAATAGTAATGACTGAATACTAACAAGAATGTGGTGCAAAAATGAGCTAACATGCAAGACTTGTACATATAATACATTATACCCAGTTCACATTCTAGGATGGATAGCATGTCTTGCATATAGCCCCCCCCCCCGGCTATGTGTACTACCTCAACCACCTCTACATGCCTACCCCTCCAGTAGCCCTCACACAACACAACTCTTGAAGAGGGGGTGTATGACGCAGTGCGATAACTCTTGGTTGGCCTGACATAGCAGCATCTCTAACACATGTACAGTGGAATTCTGCAGAGCACATCAGTTAGCTGATATCTACAACAAAGTGCTACAATACAAAGTTGCACATCAGAGACATGCCATTAGCAGACATGGTGTGATATACTGCAAGCACAAAATGCATGTGTGTGTAGGGGGAGGGATAGCAACTATATACTTTCTGCTCATGCAGTTATACAAATGAATCAGGTCTACAATATGCACAGTAGCCCCACATGGAGTGTATTATGAAATATTGCAAATGTACTTTAAGCTCTATGTTTGAATGGCTATGTTATACTGATGGTAGCACCAAAATGGACTGCATTAAGACCACACTACTGGAGTCATTAATGACAGTGCATGTTGTTGCATAAACCAATATACTATTGAAATCAAAGCCATGTTGCAGTTGTCTACTGCCTAATGATTCAAGTGCTTCACAGTACATCATGTGAACATACATACTGGCCAAACTTGTGTATAGTAGTTTACATAAATGCATCCTGACAAACAAATCATTCATAGTTCAGGTGCACATTGAAAAACATTGTATATATTGCAATAAACTTTTAATTTACAGGGAAATAGATGTGAGCCTGTCAAGCATAGTGTAACATTTGGAAACAGCTGCAGAAGACAGTATAACACATATACACATCAGTACCACTCACATGCCTAATGGGGTTGGTATAATGGTTAAGGTGTTTCCTTCTGACAGATTCTTACCTTTGAAGGGAAATTGGCTAGGCTTAAAATGGCCACAAGGGCATCCAGCCTAATACCTATGAACCAATATATTTGATGTATGCTGTGTAATGACTGCATACTATGAGGACTAGTTGACAAAGTAGGCCTCCCTCACACACTACAAGGGACTAGCAGTACAAAAATAGCGTAATATGAATACATGACAGCACCTCAAGGTAACTGTACTGAATTTAGTAAATGTCCATCATATGGTCCACAATATAATCACTGATAGCAACATATGTGTTATAATGCTGTACAGTTCTCCCCAATGGCTACAATAAACATTAACCTTAAGGTGCAATCTAACTTGCCAAGCACATTTATACAAACCATGGACCTGCACCACCCAAGTACAGAAGTCTGCACCACATGTGGACCCATTGATACTACTAGGTTCATAGGTTGGTACTAGGCTATCTGCCCAAAGGCATTTATAAGCCTAGCCAGAATGTGTTGGCTTTTGCCACCCCCTTAGATTAGTTCTCTGTGCCTCTGTCCAGCAGAGCCACTGAAGTAATCCCGAGGTAAACTTTCTGTTTCCCATCCACTCGTCAAGGTTTCTTTTGAAGAGTGTTAGCGAGGACCTCTGCCTAATGTAGATTGTGATCTTGTTCCAAAGCATGGGACGTCTCTGGGACAGGAATCTATCCCTCCAGCATGTCCTATTTATTGTTGTGGAGAGGTTTAGATCCCTAGATCATGTGGCTCCAGGGGATAAGGTTTTCTTTAGGTGGAGCATATCCATCAATTCTGGGTTGGACATGGCCTTGTATATCAGGCAGAGATCACCTCTGAGTATGTGGTATGCAACTGAGTACAACTGGAGTTTCTTCAGTCTAGCTGCATAGGGCATCTGTTTGAGGCCAGTGATCCTCTTGGTGAGGTACTTCTGTGGTCTTTCCAGCTGTTGCAGATGTCTTGTAAGGTACATCCCAAATGGGGTACTGTACTCTATGATGGGTCTGATGAGTGATGAGTAGAGGGGCACAATGACCTCTTTTGATCTGGATGTGAACCTTTTTGTGATTAGGTGGGCCACGTAGAAGGATTTTCTAACCACTTTGCCAATGTGATTATCAAAGGTGAGATTACTATCTACTTGGCTCCCCAGATCCCTTATTATGTCTTCCGTATTTAGGGGACTACCACCTCTGTGGTAGTTTGTGGGTACTATGTTTTTTCCAAAGGGGATGACTATGCACTTCTTGGCATTTAGCTTGAGGCCATGATTTTGACACCAGGTATCTATCTCAGTGAGACCCTTTTGGAGGATGTCTGTGTCAGCTGGAGAGTCAATTATAGCCCCTAGTTTGCAGTCATCTGCAAACTTGGTCAGCCATAGTCCTCCTGTGCTTGCCTGTACCTCTGAGAAGTATATGCCGAACAGAAGGACTGAGCCCTGGGGAATGCCACTTGTAACAGGTTTAGAGTCGGTCCTAGCTCCCGCAACTCTCGCCATGTGGGTTCTGTCCATGAGCCAGTTGGCAACCCATCTTTTGAGCTTGTCTATAATACCAGAATGGGGAATGGTGTCAAAGGCCTTAGCGAGGTCTAGGTAGGCTGTGTGTACCACTTTTCCCTCATCTATAGCCTTGGTAACTGTCTCAAAGAAGTCCACCAGGTTTAGGAGGCATGATCTGCCCTTAACAAAGCCAAACTGTGTAGGGTCCAGTGTTTGGAGGTTCCCAATGTCTCTGTTAATGAGATCCATGATGATGCGCTCCATAGCCTTGCAGACCAAGCTAGTCAGGCTTATAGGGTGATAGTACCTGGGGTCTGTTGTGGCTCCACCTTTGTGGAGTGGAATAGCATTGCTGTGTGCCACTCTGAGCACATAGCCTGTGGAGAGGCTGAGTTTGAACAGTGTGTTTAGGTGAGGGGTTAGTTCATCTTTAAGCTCATGTAAGATGCAGCCTGGGACACCATCTGGTCCCTTTGATGCTGTGTTTTTGGCTTTGGAGAGGGCTGTTTTAACCTGAGTATCTGTGATTTCAGGGGCACTACATTCTCCTGGTATGGTTATGGGCCCTTTTCGGGCTGAGAGGGGGGTGAAGTTTGCACTGAACCTGTATGCCAGGATCTTGGCGATATCGGTCGGTTCAGTGTATTTTGTGCCATTCTGCACTAACCCCGAGCAGATCTGAGAACTGCCACTTAGATTCTTGACATAGCTAAAGAATACCTTGTGGTTATCTTTGGAGTCATTGGCAATTTTTCTTTTGAAGCTAGCCTTGGATGATTTTATGAGGGGATCAATGTTTCTTGCCAATACTGATCAGGGATGTCTTCCCTTCTTGGGATTTTACTCTTTTCTGTACTAGTTTCCTCCTTCTATTGTATAGCTTGTTTATGACAGGGGTCCACCAGACTGGTTTCCTTTTTTTGGAGGAGTGAGTCTTGGTTTTGCTTGGGATAGCATGATCCATGCATTCTTGTAGGTACCCGTAGATTGCATTAGTAAAGGATTTTACAGCTTGGGCAGTGTTATCCTTTAGCATGGGGGATTTGAAACTTTCCATCTCAGTCTTAAGTAACGTGAAGTTTGTTTTTGAAAAGTTTTTCACGGTGGTTTCTTTGAGCGGGGGTGGGGGCGGAATGTGGATATCCAGAGTGATTAGTTTATGGTCAGATCTAACCAGCGAGGGGTTGACCTTCGGTGTGGATCACTGGTCGCCCATGTTGGTGACGACCAGGCCCATTTTATATCTCAAAACAATTTGAAACTGTCTCAAGATGTGCCACAGCACAAAATGCCATTTTTGGATTTCTCAAGTACAAAATAACATCATTTGCAAATAAAGCTAACTTTTCTCAAGTACTATAATAATTTTATCCCCAAATTCATAACCCCCTTATTTCCTTTGAAAACTGCTATAAAATGAAAGCAAATAACAGTAGGGGAAGATGACATCCTTACCTGTTTTCTTCTGTTCAAACAGTTTATCAGAGAAAAACCCTTTAATTTTTTATCTCTGATCCTTCATCTATCATCCTGTCAGGTAATGCGGATGCTACCATTGTCCTAATCATAAAAATGGAAATTTTCTCTGCATCAAAACCCACCAATATTGATTTCTTGCATCCTGTTTCCCTCTGGATCATAATTCTGTTAATGCTACCACCTGTTTGCCTCCCCTCCAAAAAACAAAACAACACAAAAAAAAAAACACTGATTTGTCTATATTAACTTTTAATATTGTCTTAAGTAACATAAGCTTTTTATAGTCGTCATGGTTTCATGAAGCTTGATCTGTAAGGTGATTAACTTCTTTGGTTAACAGCCACTACAGCTTTCTTCCAAGGTGTTGAACCCCTTTTAAAATATTAACAAAACGTACAGATATTTGTCACTTTCTTTCCTCTTAACTTTCAAATTTCTACAAAAATACCATCAGTTTCTGCAGACTCTTGATTATACATCACTGTTTTATCTCCTCTCTTCATACCTTAGCTATTAATTGCTGAGCCTCATCTTCTTCTACCTTTCACATTATTAAATCTTCCATAAATATTTTTGTGTGTGCCTTTTCTTGATTTTTCCATTTCTCTGCTTTATGTAAATATTTCCAGATTATTTCTAATATTGCTATAGAATCTTTGGTTATTTTTCTTGTCACAGAGTAAGTTTGACTACAACTCTATCTGTTGCTTAAGTCATTGTGCTAAATATTTCTGCACTCTAGCATTATCAAAATAGTTGCTTAACAGAAACCATTCTAAATGTATGCATATTATACATATACTCCATTACTTTCCCATTATCACTCTGCGACTGTTCCTCTTCTTGTTTTAAATCATTCTTATTACTTCTTTCCCAGCTGTCTCTTATTTCTGCCATGTTTTAAACTCCCCTTTCATGTGAGCCCACTCACTAGTTATCCTTTCTGAAGTAATTATTATCCTCCTTAATAATACTTGAATCATATCCACTTCCCATTCTGTAAATTCCTCTTTTCTTAACTCATAACTAGTAAAGTGACAGTGTCTGATTTTATATTATTATTCTGCATCTTTATTCTTATTTGTGCATGGTCTGATACAGTTATTTGATAGTTTTCAAGTTTTAATAAAATATACATGCTCATGTGAAATTTAATTTCTTTCAAAAATCTATTTGAAACATGTATACAATAGCAATAACAATATAAAGAAAAGAAACAAGAACACTTTGAAACAATGAGATGAAAAAACTACAACTAAAAACTGCATGCAAGCTGTGGTGCCAAGTACAACAATCTTAAAACAGAAGTTATTATAACATTAAAGGTAAAAGGAAACAAAATAGTTGTTTAGATAGTTAAAAATCACAGATCAAAAGAAAAATAGTTAAAACATGAACAGGAATTTTACTTTGCCTTACTATATGCAGTCTAAGATTTTCTCCCAAAGTTGTCTACAAGAGTCTCGTTTGTTGCGTACAAGCATTTTCCATTGTGAATTTTAATTTCTATTCAATCAATCCCAGATATTTTATCTTTGGGAAAAATATGTAAATTGTGAGTTCCTACTACTAGATTCTCATACTTCTTCAGAAATCTACCTTATTTTGTTATATTTTCCCTTCTAGGTCCCCTGATACATCCTCACTATTGTAAATCAGGTTCCAATCCTCAACCATATATAATATGCCCTGTTGAAAGCATTTTTCTCCCAAAATTCTCCAGTAGTTTTACAGAGGATGTAAATACATGCTACAGTTATTCTCCTCCCTACCAATAACCCTTTACTACTACAAATCTTTGGTCTTTTTTCCTTCTCCTATCACTGCTGGAGCCCTTCTCACAATCAGTATCACTATTCCCCTTTTCCTTTACCCTGATATTCTTGTATGCAACCATCTTGAAATCCTTTGTCAAATTCACACGCACATTTCTGTCTAAATGCATCTCCTATAACTTTATTTGCACTCTGTATTTTTATAATATTCTGCTTTTTGTCTGTATATGCCAGCCTGTTTATATTCTATGTTAATATTGACAAAATATTATTTTAAAAAGCTACTGCATCCACATATTAAACATGACATTTCTTTTGAACATGTTTCCACCTTGTACACACTGTTTTGGTATACTGATCTTTTAAGCAGTTGCGTCTTCTCATCATTATTTAAAACTTTGTCACATTTTCCTAGAATTTTTGGTTCAATAGAAACACAGGAAAAATATGTACATTTTTAAACACAAACTTCTTTTAACTCACAGCAAACATTTGAAGCCATATACATTTTTCAAAAGGGGAATTTATGCCTTTACATAGGAGCAGCTGCTCCCAGTCAATGAATGCACCCACAGACATTCACTATTTTAAAATTATGGCATGAGTCGATGTGTACACATTATATGAAACAACTAATAACCAAAGGTATAGAGTATTAATAAAGGAAGATGGGGCTTGTAAATAAATGAGACTTCATCAGAATAAAATTGAGTACCCACAGTCATATATATATATATATATATATATATATATATATATATATATATATATATATATATATATATATATATATATATAAACTTGACCTGTTATTAAATTCCCTGTCAATTAAAGTTAATTGAATTAATTGTCTCTGTTGAACACTCACTGGAACTTCTGGTATTCCGAACTAAATTTAAACAGTTATTCAAATGCACTACAAAAGGGCGGCCATGGTGGTGTAGCAGTTAGTGTTACAACCTCACAGAGAGTGGTTCTCCAGTTCGATTTCTAGCTGGGGTGCCTTCCTGTGGTCATGTGGGCTTCCTCCTGGTGCTCAAGTTTCCTGCCACATCCCAAAGACATGCTGTAAGTGGATTTGACACTCTAAATTGGCGCTGTGTGTGTGTGTCTCCAGTGGAAGGTTGGGCACATGGCTGGCAACTTCACATTGTAAAACACCACTACCAATCATTCTGTGGACCATTGTTCTGCTGTGACAACCCCTAACGGGAAAGGACATAAGAAGATTCAAGTGAACTACAATACATATAATAAATAAATAATGAAACAATTCATCACTACTGTGACGATTGGGGAGAGATGGGCGAAGGCTGCCAGCCTAGTCAAATAGAATTTGATATCTAATTCTGTCATTTGCCACTAAATGTAAAATACAGGCATGTTTTCTTGATAATAAATGTAAAATACAGGCATGTTTCTTAATTGTAAAGAAAACACTGTAAAATGTGAACTTCAAGATTGTTGCAACATTGCCATCTGCTATAAGGAAAACCAAGCCAAGTACTTCACATGTGTCTTAAGTTGAAAAGATCTTATGAATCTCTTTCATGTTAGAATTTGGCTTCAAGGCGGCTAGATGAAGATTTCATTCCCATTGTTTTAAGGGTAAAGTTTATTACCAGAATTTAGATGTGGAATGTGTTATATTGCTTTGGTTTCTTTTAGAATATACATGTGAAATGTCTTCTATTGTTGTAAATTTCTGTGCAGGTGTTAGATTGCTAAATAATGCAGTTTGTTTGCCTGGGAAAACCTATGTGTCAAAAATTATGTAATTTGGGGAGGGACCCAGCAAACATGTTTGTTAGTAATGTTTAAATACTATTTCTCACAAGAGACCAAAAAGCATTTTGACTTTGGATATCCAACTTGCCAGCACTCTGCCTTATTCTCACATGTAAGTTTCTAGCACTGTGATTTCTTGTAGGAAGAGTTAAAGCTAGTAAAGATTAACTAAGTATTTTTCTTTGAAATCAGACATGTCCTACTGTATTATATTTTAAGTTTCTGTGTGATCTCTGAACTCTTTGATATCTCTGTGGTGTAGTAGTTTTGTCTTGTGTTTTAATTATTTATTATTAAATATTTTTAAAACCTTCTATCTTTGGCTGCTTTGTGTAGAGATAAGCTCTAAAATACATTGCATATTTATAGAGGTTATTGTAATAGGCCACTTTAAAGTAAGCCTTGACTGTTAGTCATACTACCATTAGATATTAATATTGCACAGTAATAATTGGACACCCTGTTAAGGGCCTTTTAGTAGCTGATATTATTAACTTGGTGGTGGCAGTAATTACTACCATATAGTCTGGGTAAAGGGGCACAGCTGGATAATCTGTGTCAGCCTTTCCCAGGAGAGTACTTATCTCAAAGTGTGTGTGTGTTCTGTCAGCTACTTGGCAGGGACACGAAGCACTGGTTGGACAGAGAGGGTACTGGAGGTTCTAGCTTGCCCAGTTAGGCTGAGATCTTGACCCTATAGCTGTGCCAGTGGGGAGTCTTACTGGGGACCTGGTGAGCAAGGGAGCAGCCAGCCTCAGACTGACTGTGATCTCTGTTTGCACTTAAGGGAAATTGTACTTTACTGTGTGTATTAGTTGTTCTTTCCTCTTCTAGGAGACAACCTCCCTGGTGTTAGTGGTGAGGATTGAGGCTCCTTGATTGCTGGGCCAGGGCACGGTCATCACAACTACATATAAAACACCATGATGCAATTAAAATGAACTGTGCCTTGTAAATAGTAAAATACTGAAATAGTTAAAACTTCCTGAAAAAACAGTCAAGTAGTAAATAAATCAATGCATCACAACTTTTTAGCCCTTAATTTCAAAACAGGTTTGATTGAAATAGTTTAATTCAACCAGTGTGGTGCACTGGCATTAAGTTTAAATTACCAAAGAAGCTCCTTAAATTTGAGTTGGTTCTCCCAGTCACCACCCCTAGGATTAATGCTAATCTCATCAAGAATAACAAAAGTAAAACTTTCGAAGCTAGGACATAGAGAAGAATGCTTACATATAGTACTAACCTTGCTTTTACTTTTAATGTTGCAGCTTTGCTCGTAGATTATTTTCCTTAATACCTTCTCTGTCCTTCCTATATAAAATGATGGGTGTGTATTACATTTGGCTATATACACTATCCCTGTTGTTAAGCAGTTTCCTTTAATATATCTTATACTACTGTTATTTATGAATAGTTGTTCAGCCTGAACAATGTATTTTCACTGTTTAGAGTTTCCACATTTCCTCTTCTTACATGGGTAATACCCCCTTTATTCCTTCCCCCAGGTTAAAAAAAAAAAAAACTCTACAATTCTTTGAAACTTTGCTAACTATTTGGGGTTGACTCGCTACCACTGTGTATATGTAAGGGTTTGGTCTAAGAATGTTCCAGTTCTTCTCAATAATGGATATAGTAAAATAAAATCCTTTATTAAATTCCAATACCATAACTGTTCCAAAGGTGGAGGTGCTGCCATCACTCCGTTTACTTAGGCCTATGCTCAAAATAGGTTTAAATTTCAGTTTCCTACTTTCCACAACTTCACTTACCACCTTCTAAACCATATGTCTTGGGTAACCCCCGTCGTAAAACATATTTTTTTTAATTTGTTGATTTCCTCAAAAATGTGTCCAAATCTGAAACCATTCTAGCCAACCTGATGGCTTACTCCCTAACCAATCTGGTCTTCTGGTGATATGGATGTGAACTTGAATAGTATAAATAGGTGCTACTATACACAGGTTTTCTATAAATACTAGACTTGAATCCTTGATCTACTCTGAAAATTGCAATATCGAAGTATTTCATTTAAAAATTCTTAAATGAATAAGTAAATCTTAGAAATCCTGTTGAAGTATTGAGATACTCAATAAACTACTGATAGATTCTTCTGGACCTGACCATAAAATACAAATATCATCAAGGTAACATATGTATATTTTACAAAATCTGAAAAATTAACATTGAAATACATGTAAAAGTTCCCTTGTATATAAAACATTAGCGAACATAGGGGTATATGCTGAAACCATCTCTACATCAGAAACTTGTTTAAAGAGTTCACCCAAAATATATAAAATTGCTTTCTAGCACCATCAGCATACAGTCCTGAATTAGTTTGATGTTGTCGGTGTTTAAAAACTGCAACTTTAAAACCCCCTTATGGAATAACTCCATGCCTTCCTCAATAGGTATACTAGAAAAAAGATCAACAATGTCAGCTGTCAGAAACCTAATATTACTCTTCCACAAGGTACTTTTAAGCCTCTCCACAAAGTCCTAGGAGTATTTTAGAAGATGGGTGTCCATGGAAACTAATGGTTTTAACAGCCTGTCAATAAGTATTCCTATGGCATGGGTTTTGGACCTGTGTGGTGATATAATAGGCCTAAAAGGGGGATTAAATATACTTTTATGAACCTCGGGTATACCAAAAATTGTAGGAATGATGGGGTTGTCTTACTTTAAGAAATTGTATGCATCAAGATCTAGTCTTCCATCAATCCTAAGGTCCTCTAACTGGTAATCTATTTTTCTGTAGTCCAGAAGAACCTATCAGTAGCTTTATTGAGTATCTCAATACTTCAACAGGATTTTTAAGATTTACTTATTCATTTAAGAATTTTCAAATGAAGTACTTTGACATTGTAATTTTCAAAGTAGATCAAGGATTCAAGTCTAGCATTTATAGAAATCTTGCATATAGTAACACTTATTTACACTATTCAAGGTCACATACATATCACCAGAAGGCCATATTGGTTAGGGAGCAAGCCATCAGGTTGGCTAGAATGGTTTTGGACTTGGACACATTTTTGGAGGAAATCAACAAATTAAAAAACATGTTTTATGACAGGGGTTACTCAAGACGTATGGTTGAGAAGGTGGTAAATGAAGTTATGGAAAGTAGGGAACTAAAACTTAAACCAATTTTGGGCATAGGCCTAAGTAAACAGAGTGATGGCAACACCTCCACCTTTGGAACAGTTATGGTTCTGGAATTTAATTATGAATTTTATGACATTAAATCCATTATTGAGAAGAACTGGAACATTCTCAGATCTAACCCTTACATATACACAGGGGTCTACTTTCCTTCATCGAAAGTACACCTCGTTGAATGCTATGTAAGCGAACTCATGTCAGCAAAGGTGCAATTTAATGAAAATGCACTTTCATGAAATCTAAATTAGTGAATTCCTTTTCACCGTTCGTGGATGCTTTGGAAGTAGAGGTGAATTTTTCTGTTGTTGTTTTTTACAGGTGTAATGGGAGTGTAAGATTTAGGGCAGTTGGGGCTTTTAGATATAGGTTGCAGTACAGTGAGGATAAGGAAATGTACCCTTTTCCCCACTGTAGTGTGATCTTGGAGTTAGTATATATAATTATCAGGGGTGTGGGGGGTGCAGGGAGGCTTGCCCCCTGCAAAACTTTGTTTTTATTATTTATTTTATTATTTTTTTTATTTTGGTTATTTGTTTTCTGTGAAAGTGCGTTATCATTAAAATCACTTTTGCTGATGTGAGCTCACTTACTTAACATTCAAAGAGGTGTACTTCCAATGAAAGAAAGTAGACCCATACACAGTGATAGGGAGTCAACCAAGAATAGTTAGCAAAGTTTCAAAGAAATTGAAGAGTTTTTTTGAACACGAAAGAATGAATAAAGGGAGCATTACCTATGGGAGAACAGGAAATGTGGAAACTGTAAAGAGTGCAAATATATTGTTCAGGCTGAACAACTATTCATAAATGACAACAGTAACAGGTTTATTAAAGGAAACTGCTCAACTACAGGGATAATTTACTTAGCCAAATGTATTACATGCCAATCATTTTACAAAGGAAAGACAGAGAGAGTATTAAGGAAAAGAATCTAAGAGCACAACTATGACATTACAAATAAAAGCAAGGTTAGTGCATTATATAAACATTCTTGTTTATGTTCCAACTTCAAAGGCTTTACTTTTGACATTCTTAACAAGATTAGCATTAATTCTAGGGGTGATGACTGGGAGAGCCAACTCAAATTTAAGGAACTTCTTTGGTAACTTAAACCTAATGTCAATGGGCTAAAAAAATGTGAAGCATTAATTTATTTACTACTTGACTGATTTTTCAGGAAGTTTTAACTATTTTTATTATTTAGAAAACATAGTTTGTTTTAATTGCATTATGTTTTTATATAAAGTGGTGATTTTTTTATTTATTTATTTACTATATGTATTGTAGTTCACTTGAATAACTGTTGAAATTTAGTTCTTAATACTGGAAGCTCCAGTGTGTGATCAGCAGACACAACTAATTCAATTAACTTTAATTGATAGGGAATTGAATAACAGGTCAAGTTTTTTTGTACATATGTGACTGTGGGTACTTGATTTTATTCTGATGAAGTCTCAGGCAGAGATGAAAATGCTCAGTACTATTAAATTCTAATATACACATTTCTTTGTATTCATTCATTTATTTGTTGTAAGCACTAGCTTCCTTCATTGATACTCTATATCTTTTATTTGTTTTAAAATTAGGGTTAACCATGCTAACATGCTTGTTAGATCCTGTGTTTCAAATTACATGGGTTGTTATCAGACCTTATTTTAACTCAGTTCCCCTTCCAGATATAAAAAAACAACCTGCATGCTTTCAGTAAAGTAACTTTTATCCTTTAGAAAATGGAGCAGTTGCTTCCTTAAATAAATTGTGCAGTATTATATTTAATGCATTAAAGTACTAAGACTGAAGGGGCAGCAACTACTTGAGTAACTATTCACTTCTCACAGTTTCAAACATCATTTTTTCAATGAACTGCTGACCAGTTTATTTTTAAGAGTTAATAAAAGATATCTTGTACAATTCACTCAGAACAGAGTGTTCAGACTTTTCCCGATTGCTTGTGTAGACTCACTGTATCCAACAGCACTTGCTAATGAAAGAAGGAAAAACAGCTAGTAACTTTACAAATGCAAAAAAGAACTCTTGTACATCTCACTCACAACACACACTTCAGACATATCCTAATGAATTGCTGGAACCTGCAGACTCATTCCCAGATTCAGAAAGAACCTTCCACTGGTGGTAAGAGTTGTAATCAAAAGGATTGTTTACATAATGCAGGAAATTGTGATTCAGAGATGTTAGTCACAATGAGTAAAGATGTTATCAGCTAAATTACATGTCTCTAAACTGCCCTTAACTATCATGAGGGCAATTTAGCACTTTCCTGCAGTAATCATGTCCAGGGGCCCATACATCACTTTGACAAAGGCACCATCCTCATTTATTGTCCCATAAACACACCAGCACACCCCTTACCTGTCCCTAAGTTCACAAAATGCCCCTCTCTCCTTTTTTTGTCCCTGCCCTTTGAAATTATAGATCCTTACATTCAGACACTAATGGTAGACACTACAGTTTCATTCTCCTTAGTATTAGCATTGTGATGCTGGACCTGTTGCTTTATTGACTTTTTAAATTAAGTCCAAAAAATATTTTGAAAAGTCTCACTGCTGTCATCTAGTTCTCCCCCTGAAGCCTCCCCTCAAACTGACACCCACTAACTCTCTCAAATGTTTGCCCTGATTTTATAGGATGATCCTATTGTTACTGCTTACAGATGTCCTTTCACTCATAATTCTCAGACTGTTGCAGTGATTGACAAATGTCAAAAATTAGAGTTTCATAATAGTTATGCCAAAAAATTAATAAATAAATAAAAATGCTACACTAACTGATCAGTTAGTGCAGTGGGTAAATGCTGCTGCCTTCTGTGGCAAGGGTGCAGGGTTGAAAGCTCCTCTCCCTTTTACTTTACATTTTAATAAAAAATGTAGGTAATATTTCAAAGTATCCCTGGTGTCTAGGGGTGACACAGAGGTAAAATACTGTGAGTTGGTTGTGTGGTTACATGGTTTGAATCTTTTTAGTGCCTTTACAGCATACTATACAGAGTATCCCTATTATCTAATGTTCCTCCACCTCATGTCTTTTGTGCTGGAAAAGTTTTTTTCTTTTATTTCGTTAAGTGTCTTTAAGGCACAATATAAAGAGTTATCCCTGGTGCCTAGTTCCCTCCCACCAATATTGCAGTATTTGGTTGTTAGTTTAAGGGAATGTGGTCCCTGGTGCCTACTGTCTGTCCACCAATGTTGCAGTATTTGGTTGTTAGTTTAAGGGAATGTGGTCCCTGGTGCCTACTGTCCTTCCACCAATGTTGCAGTATTTGGTTGTTAGTTTAAGGGAATGTAGAGGGAAGACAGCTCACACGTGCACACATTCAAGCACACACAGCCCCCACTGCATTCATAGACACACTCATTTATCCATATATGTGCACATACACACACACACACACACACACACGCACACACCTAATGTACCCTGTACTCTGACCTCCCAAACAAGCAGCACATGCACACACACACACACACACACACACACACACACACACACACACACACACACACACACACACACACACAACACTACTTGCCTGCTAAACTCTCCAGCACGCAACTGGGTGATTATAAGCTTTTGACCATGTTCATTAATATGGGTTGCCAATGTAACTTTTGTAACAGAGCAATGCACAAATGCTTTATTGCAGGCATTTCTGGGTGACAGCACCATGGCTAGTCTGTCTCTGAATTGCAAATAATTACTGCAAGGAATACACCTTGTGGTAACCTTTCTGAACCCAGCTCATAGTCTTCAATAGCATTTGGAGATGGAAGAAAGAAAAAAAAGCTAGTAATTTTGCAAATGCAAGTAAGAACCCTTGTAGACTTCACTCAAAATACAGTGGTCAAAGTTCTCATAATTACCTACACTTTTTCACTCCTTATCTTAAAACCTGTACAATGGAAAAATAAATACTAATGACTTTGCACATGCAAGAAAGTACTACCACTTTTCATGCTTTTCTTTTTCTCATTTTTTTCAGAAGTATTTGCTTATAGTAATCACCGTCTATAACCTAAAGGACATTAGTCCATACATCCATATAAAAACAAGGGAAATTTTCATCTTTTATTTTTATATATAATATGACCAATATACTTGCAATCCCCTTAGCAACATAGGAACACAACACTGTATTAACTAACTTGATTCTCAACATTGTATTAACTAACTTGATTCTTTCTAGCCTTTTCTATCTTGTTACAGTGTAAAGTCTGGATACATTATAATTATGAAAAGAATTTTCTTACTTTACTATCATTACCATTTATATTAGACTCTTATAAAACTATTCCATTCACATTTAAATATCTCTGACTGCATACTAATTTACGCCTTCACTTTTGTAAATATCCCTCTTCCGGTTATTTGATCTCTTTCATGAGAATCAATACTTAAAATACAGTTGGTTTAGACTGATTTCCATCTTCTAGTATTTGATTTTTTTTGGCAGCCAACAGAATTAAACGTAAGAAGGTGTCACTATGTCTAGGCAATTAACATCCTGTGTCACAGCTCAAAAAATCATTTCCTCAGTTACAGCTATTGGCTTACCCAGTATTTCTGACAGAGTACTCTGTAGGGAATTTTTAAAATCTGTCAATTAATTACACTTCCCAAACATATGCTCCCAGTTACCTCTTTCTTCCCCATCACACCTCCAACATTTGCTATTTACCTGAAGAAAACTCTTTGAATTCTACTTTAGATATAACAATACCTATGCAAATACTTCCAAGCAAAAATCCTAAGCCTTCTGGACTTTGTTGCACACTTGGGTGCCATATGTATGCCCTTCCAATGTTTCATTATAAATTATTTTTCCAGTTTCTCTTCTCAATCTTTTCTAACTCCCTCTGATTGATTCTTATAATGTAATGCTTTACATGTCCTACTAATTATCCATTTTTAAAGCAGCTTCTGTTCTAGAGTCAACTAAAAATGCTAAAAGCTTCAATTACAATTACCTTGTCCTTTTCACTTTGCCTATACTTCGATATCAATCTCTGGTAAGGAAGGCAGTCTCTAGCTTGCATTCCAAATGCCTTCTTGACACTTCCACTTGATTACCTCTCCCTCTCTAGTTACTTGTTTCTAGTATCTTGGTTCCTTTTCCAGTTTTCTCCAGTAAATTCCGCCCCTTGCTTAATTTCTGTGTTTCTACTTGCAGTCATTCCAAATGGCAAAATCTCTTTTCTCCATTCTCATGTTGGCTTATGTGAAGCCCCTGCACTGGCCCAGTAATCAAGGAGCATCAATCCTCACCACTAGCATTAGTGAGAGGCATACACATTGGGAGGATGACAAGTACACACACAGTAAAGTACAATTTCCCTTAAGAGCACACAGAGATCACAGTCAGTCTGGGGCTGGGTTCTCTCTCTTTCTCCAGATCCCCAATAAGAGTTCCCACTGGCACAGCTATATGGTTGAGATCTCAGCCGAGTGGCCAAGCCGAAAACCTCCAGCACCCTCTCTGTCCAACCAGCACTTTGTGTCCCTGCCCAAGTAGCTGACACACACACATACACACACACACACACACACTCCTGGGAAAGGCAGGCACAGGTTTACTAGCTATGCCCCCTTCTGCCCAGACTAAAAGGTAGTAATCACTGCCACCAACCAGATCTTTATCAACTGCTATAAGGCTCTTTCCAAAGGGTGCCCAATCCTACTCTGTGATGTTACTATTATCCAAATGGTAAGTATGACCAAGCCCAAGGCTATTTAGGAGTGGTCTATACAGTGTCACCAGATACATATGCAAGTACTCTAAAAGTTAAAATATCTCTAAACAACCAGCCACAGTTAAAAGGTTTAAATATATTTAATAATAAAAGAGCAAGACAATATTCAATAACTCAGCACAGTGACTACAGAGTTTAGAATCATGGGAAATATTTTAAAACAACATTGCAGACCAGTCTCGAATAAATACAGAAAATATCTAAACTAATCTTACTATATTCCTATCTGTCTCTAAAAGAAATTACTTTTCCCTAGTGACTTACTATTAGCAAAGCAGAAGTGCTGAAGATGGATGTTTCCAGGTCCAAAGAAAAATACAAAATGCACAGTCTCTGAGAGAGTTCCCAAATTAATATCAAAACATTACTGCAGGGATAGCTGAGTAACATCACTCTTTGTCACCTGCCTTCAGTTCCCAGGCTAACAGAAACCAACATCTCTGTGTCAAAAATACTTATCTCTCAGATGTGCAGCTGATATGAAGTCACAAAGCAATAAAAACACTTTACATTTGAAACTTAGTAATTATTTCTGTTTCAAGACAATAAGAAAAAAACCTCTAGCTATAGATATCCTGAATTCTTGCTAAGTTAACTAACTTTATAGCACATCGTAAAACAATTTCCACTTATTTTCTTGACGTTTTGCAAGTTAACTCTGTATGTTCCAACGCCTACTATTAAAACATACATTTACATAGGTATACATTTCTGCTCTTTTCCAGTAGGGTACACTGTGGTTTCATTCTAGAAGCTCAGTACGTAACATACAGTTCAACACACAGTTCTGCACCAGTAGTTTAATATACACACATAACATATAGTTCTCTTACATTTGTAAGACAAGCATATGAATCACATTAATATTAATAGGATTATTTACAAAATTCCAGATAGTTGGGCTGGCAGAGTCACATATTTCCTTCCATGAAAACGCAAGCTAGTTTTTCAAGTGACCCTTGAGAAACATTGCTTGAGACGGTAAATCTATCTTGGAATACACTACCCCAGTCCCTGTCTTGAGAACCCATCTGTGTTGGCATTGCTAACACCACTGTGATGCTGCACTGTCATATCATATGCTTGCCACCCTAGGCTCCACCTTAGTAACTTGACATTTTCCTGGCTGGCTCGATGCAACCATGTTAAGGGATTGTAGTCTATAACTACAGTGAATTTCCTTCCATACAGATAAGGCTGACGTTTCTGCAGTGCCCACATTATGGCAAGGCATTCCTTTTCTACAGCTGCATAGCATTCCTCCTTGGGTTGGAGCCTACAACTGAGATACACCACTGGGTGCTTTTCTCCATTTGAGGAAACCTGGCTAAGTACAGCCCCCAACCCATGGTTTGAAGCATCCACCTGCACAACAAATCATTTGCTGTAATCTGGACTGGTTAACACAGGGGGCCCTCCCAAAGCTTCTGGAATGCCTGCTCACATGCTAGGGTCCATACTATCTTATCTGGCTTGTTTTTCCTTGTCAGGTCTGTAAGGGGAGCAACTATGGTACTATAACTGGGGATGAACTTTCTGCAGTACCCTGCTGTCCCTAAAAATGCCCTCACCTGCTTTTTGGTAACAGGGGCAGGCCATGCCTGAATAGATTCCACTTTGGCAGTTTCTGGCCTGATCTCACTTCCCACTCTATGTCTCAGGTAAGAGACTTCAGCGATACCCACCTGACATTTGTTGGGCTTAATGGTCAACCCTGCCCTCTGTAGTCTGCCCAGTACCTCCCTGACATGCTGTAGGTGCTCTTGCCAGATATGGTTGTAGATGGCAATATCATCTAGGTAAGCAAGGGCAAAACCTCCTGCTAGGATACAATCTACCAGCCTCTGGAAAGTCACTGGGGCATTTTCATCCCAAAAGGGCATCTTTGTGAACTCATACAAGCCAAAAGGAGTCACAAAGGCTGACCTCTCTCTAGCACTGGGAGTCAAGGGCACCTGCCAGTAACCCTTGGTAAGTAAGATACTTAGCCCCACTCAGCTGCTCTAGGGCCTCATCTGTCCTAGGCATGGAGTAAGCATGAGACTCTGTGTGACTATTTAATTTCCTGTAGTCCATATAGAACCTAGTGCTGCCATCCTTATTTGGTACCAGCACCACTGGGGAGGCCCAGAAACTGCTGGGTCTGTGAATTACCCCTAGTTCCAACATTTCCTGTATCTCCTCCCTTAGAGTCTGATTGACTCTCTCAGGCACCCTATAAGGGGCCTGCTTAATAGGCCTTTCAGGTCCTGTATCCTCATGGTGCTGCCCCAGGTGGGTGTACCCTGGTTTTCCAGTGAACATGTCCCCAAACTCCTGTAACACTGCTCAGATTTCTCGAACCTTGGTATGGGATAGCTGCTGGGATATTGTTACCCCTTCCACTGAGGTGTCAGTATGAGCCTCATGAGGAGATCAGTCACCAGATCCCCCTCAGACTCCTCCTGCAATTCACTGCAAATACTCAGCACAAGGGCCACCCTAGCATGGTAAGGTTTCATCATATTAGCATGGTCCAATTTATGCCCCTGCCTCGTGCTTAGCAGTTCTACCATTTAGTTAACATACATCACTGACCTTCCTTACCACCTTGTAGGGTCCCTCCCAGGCTGCTTGCAGCTTGTTGTGTCTGAGATGAATGAGAATCATTACCTGCTTCCCTACAGCATACTTTCTACCTCGAGCATTCCTGTCATACCATACCTTTTTGTGTTGTTGAACTTCTGCCAGGTTTTCCTGGGCCAAGCCCATGAGTTCTCTGAGCCTTGTCCTGAGGTTTAGGACATATGCCAAATCAGACTCCTTGTGAGATTCATACTCACCCTCCCATTCATCTCAAATCAAATCTAGAGGTCCCCTTACCCTATGCCCATATAGCAACTCAAAGGGTGAAAAAACTGTGGATTCCTGGGGAACCTCACTGTAAGCAAACAGATAGGGCAGATATTTGTCCCAGTTCCTCTTAAACTGGCCTGCAAATGCCTGAAGCACTGCCTTGAGTGTAGAGTTTAACCTCTCAACAAGACCATTAGTCTAGGGATGGTAGGGGTGGTCTTTAGGTCCTTTACCCCTTAGTACTTCCACAGACAAGCCAGCAGGTCTGACATGAAATTGGGACCTATGTTATTCAGTATTTCATTTAGGAAACCTATCCTGCTGAAAATCTCTAACAAAGCATTTTCCACCTTTTCTGCCTCGATGGAGGACAGAGCCACTGCTTCAGGGTATCTGGTAGCATAAGGTACTACCACTAGGATATACTTTTTCCCCTGTGGAACCTGGGGTACTCAGAAGCCCCACAATATCCATAGCTACCATCTGAAATGGCTCCCGAATCACAGACAAAGGCCTTATCTCCTGCCTTGCCAACCTTTTGGCACTGCTCACAGGTCCTGCAGTACCCTGTTACGTCTCTGGAAATCCCAGGCCAATATAAGTTATGCATAATATATCTCTTTGTATGCTTTATGCCCATATGATCTGCAAAGGGAATATCATGGGCTATGGTGCCAGATAGTAGGCTCTGGGCACTACCAACTGCTGTAGTCTCTCACCCTCTAGCCCTCCTTCAGGGGTCTACTCTCTATAGAGTAACCCTTTGTCCCAGTATACAGATTCCCCCTTCCACTGAGAATCAGGTGCCTTACTAGCTACCTCTCTCAGGCCTTGTAGTGTCTGACAGCTGAGCCTGTCTCAACTCTCTCTTAGTAACCCTTGCTAGCTCCCCTTCCACAGGAAGTCTGGTATCCTCTGACAGCAGTGCCTCACTATCAGCCTGGATACTACTACTCACCTCTACCCTTGCAGTCACTCTGTTCAAGGGAACATCAGTATCCACAAGTAGCTGTGGCAAACCCTCAGTCTCAATGCTACGGGGTAACTCCCTCCCTGAAGTAACCACCTCTCTAGTCCTGGCTGCAAGTGTGCAATCTTGTCTGGATCTCCCCAGGCTACCAGGCCCACATGCTTGTCTCCAAGCCTGACTGCATGTAACTGCATGAACACACGGTACTGCATTATCAAAATTATTCCCTATCAGGACATCTGCAGGAATATCCTCAAACACACCTACTTGCTGGCTTCCTTTCCACCCTCCCAGTCAAGGTGAACGATAGCCAAAGGTATTTGGAATGGGGTCCCTCCTAAAGCTCTGACTGGAGTAGACTGCCCAAGCAAGTAGTGCTCCTCTGTAACCATTGCAGGCTTCACGAGGCTGCGTCTCTTTCCCATTCACTAAGATAGGATATAACCTCTTATGGTAGTTTAGTACCCTTGTTGTCTCAAGACAACTTACTGCTGGCATTTTATCATTCCCACTTACTGGGTCTCCCATCTTTTGTTCCCCACCTTGCCTCTGTGGACATCTATATGCTTCATGGCCCCACTGGTTGCATTTAAAACATTTAACCCTTGGTCCTGGATGTGTACCTGGATTAGTAGCTTCCCCTGCTACTGGCAGACTCTGTTGGGGCAGTCTGGGTGGCCCATGATGGGTTCCCTTAGACCCATGAGCAGCACTGGGCATCCCTTTCCTGGCAATGATGCCCTGTTTGGTAGGTATACGTCTCCATTCTTCTCCAACTCATCTAGAGTATTGCATTGTCTATCAGCTAACCAGATTCTCACATCCTCAGGTAAGTGCTAAGAGCTTGTTCCCTCACCAAAATGTCTGCCAGTCCTTCAAATGTGGTGACCTGACATCCACCCATCCAGCTGTGAAAACTGCTTAGTTCAGCAATATATTCTCACACACGCTTTCATCTGCCTTGCGTCTATGCTCACAAAATGTTTTCCTATAAGCTTCAGGTGTCGACTTAAAATATTCTAGCAAACAGTTCTTTACAACATTATAATTTAAACAATCAGTATCAGACAGTTTAGAAATTATAGTTACAGCTTTACCATGGAGTAAAGGGGTCAGGAACTGTACCCAGAGCTCTTGGTCAACATTATACTTTATATATACCCTCTCAAACATATGAATGAAACTCTCAAAATTACCCCCGCTGTAAATTGTGGAAGAAATTTACTGACCTTTGTTGCTTCTGGGGTTTGGTCACTCCCTTCCCCATTACCTCCATGACCCTGAAAGTCAGCATCTCCTTTTCAGGTTGCCTCAGCCTCTCATTCTCCTCAGCCTACAGACATCGCAGTTTCTCATTTTCCTCAGCCACCAGATGTCTCAGTCTGTCTGCTGCTTCTATTTCCAAAAGCTTGGCCTCCCTCGTCTCTTTAACTTCAGATGGATTTTTATGACCTCTGTGGAAAGGTTGAGCTGTCCATTTTCTGAGAGTTGCACATATCCATGGCTAGTCTGATTGTCCTCATGGTTGCTATTCTATGATGCAGGTGTGACTAAAGCTGCAATCATGTCTGCTTTAGTCAGGTTGGCATACACCAGTCCTTTACCCTGGCACATCTCAGCCAATTGGCTCCTTGTCAGCTTACCATACTCCCCTGCTGACATGCTTGCCTGCTCTCCCTGATTAACTAAGTTAACAAAAAATAAATAAAACAATTGTGATATGAACTCTGAATGTTCACTGCATGGCTGATTGAGAGTACAAACACCTTCGATGACCTCTGTACATAGGCTACAGGAATTCAACTTCTACACCACTACAAGCCAATTAATATGTAGTGTGGCTATGTCACCACAGTCAACCAATTAACATGTGATGTGGCTATCCCACCACTGCCACCAATTAATATGTGATGCCCTTGCACTTGTCAAGTAATCAAGGAGCCTCAATCCTCACCACTAGCACCAGCAAGGGATGTACACATTGGGACGATGACAAGTACACACACACAGTAAAGTACAATTTCCCTTAAGAGCACACAGAGATCACAGTCAGTCTGGGGCTGATTTTTCTCTATTTCTCCAGATCCCCAATAAGACTCCCCACTGTAACAACTATAGGGTTTAGATCTCAGCTGAGTTGCCAAGCGCACCCTCTCTGTCCAACCAGCGCTTCATGTTCTTGCCCAAGTAGCTGACACACACACTTTGAGATATGATTTATATACACACACACACACACACACACACACACACACACACACACACACACACACTCCTGGGAAATGCTGGCACAGGTTTACTAGCTATGCCCCCTTCTGCGCAGACTAAAAGGTAGTTATCACTGCAACCAACCTGCTCTTTATCAGTTACCATAAGGCCCTTCCCAAAGGGTGACCAATCCTACTGCTTGATGTTACTATTATCCAAATGGTAAGTGTGGCCAAGGCTATTTAGGAGTGGCCTATACACTGTTACCAGATACATATGCAAGTACTCTAACTGCTTAAATATCTCTAAACAAACCAGCCACAATTAAAAGGATTCTTCTTCTTTTCCTGGTTAGGGGTCGCCACAGCAGATCACATGTCCGCTCATGATTGGCAGTGAAGTTTTACAGTGTCAAGTTGCCAGCCCGGCACCCAACCTTTCACAGAAGGCACACATATGAACTCACACCTAGGGCCAATTTAGAGCGTCCAATACACCTATAGCATGTCTTTGGGATGTGGGAGAAAACTGGAGCACCCAGAGAAAACCTGCACAACCACAGGGAGGACATGCAGACTCCGCACAGAAGGCACCTCAGCTGCAGATTGAACTAGGAAACTTTTTGATGTGAGGTGACAACACTAACCACTGCACCACCATGGCCACCCACAATTAAAAGGTTTAAATATATTTAATAATAAATAAAAGAACAAGACAATATTCAATAACTCAGATAGTCCTATCTCTAAAATAAATTACTTTTCCCTAGTTACTTATTATTAGCAAGGCAAAACTGCTGAATATGGATGTTTCCAGGTTCAAAGACAGATACAAAATGCACAGTCTGAGAGAGTTCCCAAATCAATATTAAAACATTACTGCTGGGTCAGCTGGATGACATCACTCTGTCACCTTCCTTCAGTTCCCAGGCTAACAGAAACCAACATCTCTGTGTCAAAAATACTTATCTCTCAGATGTGTAGCTGCTAGGAAGTCACAGAGCAATAAAAACACTTTACATTTGAAACCTAGTAATTATTTCTGTTTCAAAACAACAGGAAAATCATCTAGCTCTAGACATCCTGTCTTCATGCTGTATTTACTAACTTTATAGCACATTGTAAAACATTTTCCACTTATTTTCTTGAAGTTTTGGAAGTTAACTCTGTATGTTCTAACTTCTACTATTAAACCATACATTTACATAGGTATACATTTCTGCTCTTTTCCAGTAGGGTTATAGTTTTGAAGCTCAGTACATAACATACAGTTCAACACACAGTTCAGCATCAGTAGGTTAATATACACATAACATATAGTTCTCTTTCATTTGTAAGACAAGCATATGAATCACTTTAATATTCACAAATGACATGATTATTTACAAAATTCCAGATAGCTGGGCTGGCAGAGTCACAGCTTAGTTTGTAGAATACCCTCCATTACTTTATGAATATAGTATTCTGGATAGTTATTATCCTTAAAGATTTGCATCCAAAATCAAACACTCTCCCTATTTCTTGAATGTCTCCTCCTACATTGAATGGTGAAATTCTGTTTGTGTGTTTTATACACACATATATATATATATATATATATATATATATATATATATATATATATATAAGCCTTAACAGTGCAGCTCTAAATATCCCTTCAAATCTGGTCATCCTAAATCACCTTATTCTATTGGAGGGATCAGCTTATCCCATTTAACCCTTCCCCTCTTCCCCTTCCAGATAAATTCCTTCAACTCTTTATAAATTATTGTCCATAACTTCTCCAGTTGATAAAAATATGCCTGACCTGTATATAAAACTAAAGGGATTACAAATATTTTCACTGCATGTATCTTACTATCCATATCAATAAACAAAAGTTTCCATTTTCTCAGTTTTACATTATCTTTTTAGTCTCTTCCCACACATCCTCAACTGCCATAAATTTCTTAATCCATACCCCTAAATACTTCAAGTAACCATGCCCCAATGAATATGTGTATTGCTAAACCAGTTTGTGTGTGGGTACATAATTTATGGCTACTGACTTTGTTTTATCTTCATTAATTCTATATCCCAGAAAGACATGAAACCGTCTCAAAATGTTCCAAAGCATTGAGGGCATTTTCTGGATTTCTCACGTGCAAAATAATATCATCTGCAAATAAAGCCATCTTTTTTTTGAATGCCATACCAATTGTATCCTTGAATGTCTGAGTCCCCTTATTTTCTTTGACAGTGGTTGTAGATATAAAGCAAATGACAGAGAGAAAGAGGACACCCCTGCCTGTTTTTTCTTTTCAAATAAGACTTGTCAGAGAGGAACCCTCCTTCTTAAGTTATTACCTATAGTTCTTCATATATCTTCCTAATTAACCTTATGGTTATCATGGAATGCAAATGCTTATATTGCCCTACTCATAAAATCCCACTTTACTGTGTCAAATGCTTCCTCAGCATCAAGATCCAAAACAACTGCAGTAGTATTTTCTTACATTCTGCTTTCCTCTGAATCATTATTGTTCTATTAATGTTTTCAAATGTTTGCCTCCTATGAAGACTTCCAGTCTTTTTCAGTCATTTACTCATGTAGAACAAGTAATGTGTATAAGCTACATTTAATTGAACTGATGTTTTACATTGCCCAATTTATTCACCATTTTTACCTTGCTGCTGGTATTCTTTCTGATTATCTTGACCTCTGAACACCAATCTCTGTTTCAAGTCCAAGGTACTCCTGACCCTTCTAGTCAGCTTTTTTTTCTATCACTCATGCATTTTCCTTTGGTATACTAGAAGTTTCATTAGTAAATTCTTTCTCTTTCTCTCTCTCTCAGCTTTGTTATTGTGAGAAGAATGAGAAGCACAACCCCCTTCAATTTACTGGCTAACTGTTTTTATATCCTCCTTAGCCTGTGCCATATTCAAGAATGTCTTTGATTATTTTTATATATATATATTTTCTTTTTTCTTTTCTAAAGACAGATACAGCATCTTGAATCTCACATTGCCTCTCAACATCGCTTGGATGACAGAATAAACCTGCTTCTCTTCTACCTGGTATAAAGTGAATAATCATTTTCCTCAAACACTCTAGTATTTCCCTTTTTTCTGACATAGTTTTGCAAGAAGCAGCTCTTTCTGCTGATATACGATTGCAGCTTCACTAATATAAACCTTGGCTGCTTTCTCTCAGCTAGATTTGGAACATTCATTATATGCCCTCTCAGTTAACAAATCCTGGGGTTGCTTATTTGTACTTACATAATATTAATGAAATCTGTTCCTTCCAGTTTCTGTGGTACAGCACAAAATCTCAGGTTTTATATACATGTTCTTTCTTCTAGCACTTCTATTTTCTGAAACTGTTCTTCTCGAAAAGCTTCATGTTCAGCCAGTGTTTCCTTCATTTCAACCTCTTGATTTCTACAGGTTTATAAGCTCACCTGAATAGTTTACTTAAATCTTCTTCTATTATTTCATGCCTTCTGTCATTTAGTGTATGCATTCCTCCAATGTCTCACTTGCTCACTTCTGAGTGCATTTGATTTTTTTCTTCCCTCTAAACTACTGGAACCCATCACTGGTTGTGTCTTTTGGCTTTTCCCAGTTAGGGGTCGCCACAGCGGAACTCCGGTCCGCTAATGATTGGCAGTTGATTTTTACATGCTGAGTTGCCGGCCCTAACGCACAACTTCAACGAAGGTACACCCATTCACGCATGTTTCCACAGTAGACTCTCTAGCTGAGAATCGAACGGGACAACGTCTTGCTGTGAGGCGACAATGCTACCAGCTGCAATGTTATTCCCAACCAGAGCTTTTTTTCTACTTTTTTAATTACTTTCTTCAAATGTCTTCCTTGCTGTCATTCACTCACTCCAATTACTAACCAGTAACCAAATTTTACCCAAACTGATAATATTTACTGACATTTAAACAACTCAGTTTTCATACAAGGTGATCTGTAATAAAGCTACTGTTCAGTACATCACCATTTTGGAAGTCTCCTTGCAGTGCTGACTCTTGAAATTGTTACCTGCAATATCCTAGTGGCCAGCCTGAACACCAAACACACACAGACACAGACAGACACACATACTCTGCAGGCCTTATGGACTCCCTCTCTTATTGCTGTCAAGGTGCTGGGAAATCCCATATCCTAATGAAGAAGGAACAATGGTCAATGATCCTTTGTGATGGGAAGAATGTCAGTGAAATTTGGTGTCTTTTGAAACTGCAGGTTGTAGCACTTTTTTTTTGCATGTTGCTCCCAACTCTGAGTAATGATGTCCCACTAATTTTCAAAGAAGGTGAGCCTGCCTCTTATTCTGTGTTAAACGTGGGAAGTACCAGTGTTGGGAGTGGGAGGGGATTGGAGTGAGCATTTTTGGAAAGAGGAGGGGTGCTGCTCTAAAATGAAGCCACTCCCACTTATTGTAATTGCCCAGAGTGCCTCCAGGTCTGCCTTTACTGCCAGTTTGCCACTTTGTTTTTCATGCTTGCCTGTCTTTCTTTTTTGAGCTCTGTTCTTATCTGAGAGATAAGGAACAGCTTTGCTAGGGTAGTTTCTGCTGCATCCAGGTGGTAGGAAATGGGACTGTATAGTTTTCTCTTCTCCAACTTCTTCAACACCTACTCTACAAGGACTATAAAGAGGAGCTCTTTCCCTAAAGAAGCATACAGGAATTCCACTTTTACATGCTGTGAAATGGGTTGTGTCCTTAAGTGAAACAGAAAGCTCAGTGGGAGAGAGGGTAAGGGCATTAGAATGGAGATGCCTGTGACTTATTTAACCTCAGTTTTCAAGTTGCCAGACACTCCATGAAAATAGTTATAGTATTGTAAGTACATCATGCAGGGTAGCTGCTACAAGGTCAGTAGGTAGGAGGCATGTCTTTGAGACCCCTGGAACTTTAAAATAAGACTAGTAATCAGGGGCTCTAATGGTCTGGGTATCTGTCTTTCTGTCAAAATGATATTCTGCTCTCCTTATCATTTGGAATTGTGCTTTTTGCTGCAGTTATACAAGATCCCTTACTGGAGTTCATGAACACCACTGCCGGGTCTGAAAATAATTTTTCTAGAGGTTCTGATGGGAGTCATGTATTTCATAAACATTTTACTTTTATAAGAGAAGAGGGTGGGGAAGCAGGCTGCAAGAATACCAAAGAAAAGGCATTATACAAGACTTTTTAACTCTGGAGGTATGGTAAAAGGCCTTAGTTCTGGCAGGTCCATAAACCATACTTAATCTAGGCCTGAGAACTCCTAGGCCTCCTAGTTGTAAGTCTCAATCATACAAAGGGCATCTCCAAATGAAAAGGCTGGAGAAAAGGTGTGCTCATTAGAGATTCCATATAAAAGGCTGTGGTCAACTGGTTTACATAAGACAGCCTGTCCACTACTGAATTTGAAGTGTTTGATTACCCTCAGGTACAAGATCGCCCTCTCTTCTTTTTCTTAGACAAAAGGGTACCACTAACACAGAAGCTTTTTCACAGGTTGGCTGCCTAGAGTTTATAAATTCACCAAAATTATGGGTCAATATGAAAAAAATCTCAAGTAGAGACCTGGATGGTATGGATCTAAAAGGCAAACTGACAGCTGAAAATTTGGGATTTGATATTTTGGGCCTGCGCTTTAATAAAGTCTGGTCTATAGGCCTCAGGGCACGGGCAGACACCTGAAGCTTCCTCTAAAGCAAGTAGCATTGGGCTACTGACCTCTTTGTGGATAATTTGAGTTCTGACACCCAAGCCCATGCAGCATCTCCAGGACTAACCAATGACCTGTTTCAGCTCAGAAGGATGTGTCAAGGGCCAATGGCATTGGGGGCTATTCTAGCAGCTCTGGCCAAGCACGATTCCATGTACAGGGGCTGCAGAGTTGCCTCACTGACATTGGTAATTTCAAGCCTAGGGAGCTTTGCAATTCCCAAGTGATGTCACTGGAACAATCTCATCAGGGCACTTTTAATTTTCTTGGGGCAGGCTGAGGAAGAACCAGCATATGCCAAAGCGGACTTAGACCAAATATGGGATTTTGGGCCAAGATACTTCTCAAGGGATTCTACCTTGTGCTTGACGATCAGCCGACTGAAGTAAGTGCACTGGGGAAATTTGCACATGCTGTGCTATGAACTCAGGAAAGAAAGGCCCTTGTTATGGGAGTCTGCATTGTATTTGCATCTTTCAATTAATTATTAACTTTTACACATGACAGCTACAATGCAATGCATTATAAAAACAGAAATATGAAAATAAAATTCACCAATCAGGTACTGATTTGCAAACTCTGACTTCAGGCCAAAGCAACAGATTGACAATGAAACCAGACTGCTTGAGATGCTTAATGAACTGAGGCAAGAAATATCTGAAAATAGCACTAGCCTGTGTCCTCTTATACCAGTAATGCACTCAGTCACCAACTTCCCTCACCATCAGAACCTGTGATCACTGCATCCAACCCAGATACTGCAGGAGCTCTGCCACAAGGGCCAACTCCCAGATGTTTTCACTGAGAATTTTGTTTCTTTGTACAATAGCCTGTGGTCAACTACATTTGACCCCAATACTACTTGAGTTCTGCTACAAGAGCCAACTCCCAGACATTTTCACTGAGAATTTTGTATTTGTACAATGTAAGCAAACTTAACTTGAACTTTACTGTGTATTAACTTCAACTAGTCAAATATGTGCCTGCCTGTGCTGGAAATTGGTTTTAACCCCCCCCCCCCCAAAGAGAAGTCCTTGCACTCTAAGGACCACTTACTAAGTTGGCCACTGTCCTTTCTCTTGACCAATAGATTACACTGTAAATGCCAGTTACTTAGTCTTCCTGGCTAACAGGTTTCTGCTTTCAGGAAATTAAAGAAAACCTGTTCTACTTTGTACTTCTATGTTAATTGTTTTGTATTGGCTATAAACAGATTACCCTCTGTTATAATCTGACTTTAGGGTGGAAGCTCACTACACTCACCCTCACTAAGCTTGGCTTTAATTTCCACACACCCCCTCTTACTATACTATTATACTTCTATAAACACATTTCAGTTTTGACTCCTATTCCCCAATCCTCCCAAACAGCTTTACTACTACTACTACACAAACACTTCTGTTTTTTTTCTGATATCTAACTACCTTTCTCTCTCCCATACAGCTTTGCACTATATTCATTCATTGTCACACCCATCCCTAACAGCACCTATCTATTCTACATCAAATCTTCTTCTTTTCCCAAATAAACCCTTGCTTTTTTCTATTTTAACTACATTCTCATACTCTATAGCCCTTTAAATCCCTCTATTCCTTACATTCCAGAGACGATACTAGGACAACCTAACTCTCTTCCTTCATAGAAACTATTTCTTTCCTACCTAGCCTCTATCAGCTTTCATATTCTACCACCACTGAATATCCTACCCTTTAACTTCTTTTTCCTTCTTGATCCCTACCTTCCCACTACCTGCCAACTGTAACATACAGACCCTTTACTTAGTGATGCTTCTCCTCAGCTTATCTGATTTTCTTCTCCTGCTACTGCGCCATCTCTCATCCTACAATGACTCCATAATGTTTGTTATGTTAATATAGTTTGATTACTTTTATATGAATGTAAATTTGCCTATGTCACAAGTGATAATTCAGTAGAAGTGTTTAAAAACATATCTCCAACGTTGTCCCAACCACCTATTCATACTTCCTTCTTTAATTCTCTACACATTGCACCAAACCCATTTAATGATGCCACTCATCTTTACTACAAATATAGACTGATTACAACTCCATTTCAACTCAATCCAAAACAAAATAAAGTGGACAAATACTCCAAAAAATATCAATAATTCCCAGTGTACTAAAATCCATCTTTGAGACATGTCCACAATAATACGCATATAATTAATTACTTACTAAAAGCATATTATTGTTATATTATTGTTAATACTAGTATTTAAAAGAATCATACATTTATCGGTAACAGGTACATTAAAAAATTTTGGTCTATAAGTCATTTGGAGGAATATTATAACCCTCAACATAAAATATAAGATTAACAATAATATGCTTTTAGTAAGTAATTAATTATATGCGTATTATTGTGGACATACCCCTTATTTATAATTATAATGTCTGGGGGTTTTTGAAAAATGTTGCATAAGAATTATTATTTGAGTGGTTATAATTGGATTTCACTGCTGTGGGTACTTTATTTTATTTTGTTTACTTATGTACTACAAATAAAAATCCCCACAAATACAAGCTTTAAAACATATTTAGAACACTATAAGCTGAATAAGTATGTAAATGTGGTGAATCTATATGATGTTTATCATGGTCATTTAACATGATATTTTACAAGATGTATAAGTATTATGGAAAATGAAAAAGGGCAATACCACTTTAAATAGTGGGTATAAAACTAGAATCAGGAAGCATCATGGTTTTTGAAATTAAACTTGATTGTTAAGTCACATTGAAAAAGGCTTTTACAGCCGAAACCGGTTTGTGCATCATTAGTAGGTTGTTTTTACAACCTTAATAAATTTAACTTTAATCTGCTGCCATTGAGTGCTGGTCTCTCTTTTTTGGATGATTTACTCGTGGTTTTGACACAGCACCAACAGTCCTACGTGCGTGCCTTGTTGGGTTTGTCTGTCAAGGTATTGCCTGAGTTGTATGTGGACATCCAAGCTACAGAGTATCCTTTCTCCCTCATTTTTATTTTCTAGAAAGAAGACATGGAGATGGACAGATTGGCTTAAGGAGAACCACTTTAGACATAAAGAATTAGTTCTTAAGAAAATGTCATCTTAGTGGAAAATAAGATGAGTGGCTCACCAAGAGAACTTGCAAGTCAGATATTCCTCTTGCAGAGGTCAATGCAATTAGACTGTCTTCCATGAGTAAGAAACTCAAGTCACACTGATAAGCTGGTTCAAATGGAGTAAGAGTGTTTTTTTCCAACACAAAATTAAGATTCCAAGGAGTTATCACCAGTTTTCTAGGGGGCTTTGAAACTGCATTGGAAGAGGGGGATCCATGGGCAAACATGCCAAAATGCCTGAGAATCCTAGACTGAGGAGTAAGAAAGTCCATAGTACAGTAACTCACACCAATACAGAACCAGAGAAACACTAGCCTAGAATGGGTGGTGGTTTCTTTCCTGGCACCAACTGGAAAACCTTTTTCCATTTACTAACACATGATTTTTCTTGTAACAGGCTTTCATGCCTCCGCTCACACCTGCTGCACATCTTGGTGCCTAAAAGGTATTTCTAAGCAGTCATTTGTAGTTGCTTGGGTTGGGATGTATCAACCACCCTTGGGATTTGTTTGCGTAAATCTAGACTATGAAGAAACTTGTGGTAATTGTCCCCTGACCATTTCCAAAATAAGGAAAAAACACTTTGCCTGGGCCAGAAGTAAGTCACCACAATGATCTTTGTGGTAGCTATTCTGAATTTTCAGAATGCCTGTGAATATTAGAGAAAAATAGAAAAACAGAACATCCCTGTTCAAGAAAAAGAAATGCAACTTTGTTCCAGGCCTTCTTGCTTGGAGTCCTAGAGTATAATTTTGCCAACTATCATTGTGAACAGAGAAACAGATTATTTGAGGTGTTCTTCACAGCTGGATCAGTTCTTGGAAGATCCAGTGATTAAGCTTCCATTCATAAGGATCTGTCCTGGTCTTGCTCAGCTTCTCTGCCATACAATTTTGATCTGATGGCATGCAAGATGCATCTAGAGAGACTGTGCTGAAAAGCAATATCTCAGGTTACTGCGGCTAGACTGCACATACAGTAAGATCAGTTTTATCTACCACATCAATGTGGTGTGGTCTGTAAACACTTGCAGAGGTCTCAGGAACCACAGATGACTGAAAGTATTGAAAGCATTTGTAAGAGCTAACATCTCGTTTATGCTTGTGTGTTTTGGTCTACTTTGTGCCAAAGACCCTGTACTTTTATTGCCATAGTCACTGATCCCCAAGCAAAGTCTAAGGTGTCTTTTGTGACTGGCTGTGCTGGAGCAGAAAGCAAGAATAGAAAACCTGGATTCTGAGAAATGTCTCTGCACCACAAATTTTCCCTTTTTACAAACCCCAAAACTGGAATCTGAAAAGTCAGGGGATGTTGATGCTAGGACCATAAAGATTTCAGGTACCACTGGATTTTTCTCACATGGAGTCTTGCAAGACATATGAATATCACAGGTGCCACAAGACCCAAACTCCATAGGAATTCCTTTGCTGAGATGGTAGTCTTTGAGTGGAAGAACTCTGAACAGATTTAAATATAGACCTTTTTGTTCTGTGGAAGAAAACCTCTTTGAAATGACGTGTCCAGCAGACATCCCAGGAAAACAATCCTGTGAGAGGGAGACAAAACTTTTTAAGTTGTCTTGGAATCTGATCCTATTTAGGAGATCCATCACCCAAGTGACAAATTCTTGGCACTTTGAAAAAGACAATGCAAAGATAAACAAGCTGTCTAAATAAGGAAAAATGTGCATACATTGCTGTCTGCAGTAGGCTATCATAGGAGCTAGACACTTGGTGAATAGTCTTGTAGCAGGAGAAAGACCCAAGAGTAATGCAGAGAACTGATAATGTGATTCAGACACAGAAAACCTTAAGAAACATCTGAAATCCAGATATATGGAAATATCATGGTATGCATCTTTTAAATCTAAGGTCACTAGAAAACTCAAATGGAGAATAAGGGGTAAGAAGTTGTGAAGAGCAACATTTTGAACTTGGGCACAATCACAAACAGGTTCAGAAAAGAAAGATCCAGAACTGGTCTCAAAGAATAACTTTTTGGCACCAGAAACATGCTTGAATAAAGCCCTTCCCATAACTGATGAGGAGGGACAGCTTCTATCACTCCTGAGCAAACATATGCTGAATGGATGGAGGGGAAAAGAGTTTGATCTGTTGGCTGAAGAGGAATCCCCCAAAAATGTGGGAGAGTTTCTCACTGCCATCTGTAAACTTGATGGATTATTCTCAGAAGGCACCTGTCGGAAGGTATCGGCAGCCACAGGAGAATGAAAGGACTGCCAAAGTGGAAAGGAAATCCTTCATACAGTCATTCAGACTTAGACTGTCTTTTGTTCTGGAGTGGTTCTTGTTTCATTCTGGAACTTCCCTGCAATCTTACCAGCAGCTGTGTATGTTTAGCTTGCTTTTGTTAAAGAAAGTTATAGATGAAGCATTGAATGCCCTGGTAAACATGGAGGAGGAGGGCTGGAAAATCTCAGATCCCTTGAATCAGCTTTCCTTTCTCATCATGATTTTTAATGACACCAGCAGCAGGTCATCCGGAAACTCCCTCTCTATCCAAGGGAGAATCCACAATTTAGTTTTTGACATTCTCAGGGAGGTTTTGAGAATGTAGCCAGGCAAACCTCTTCATAACAGTTCCAGTGGTAGCAACCCTAAAGGTAGCATCAGCAGAACTATATACACATTTCAAACAGTGGGTAGTTGCTTGAAGCACAAAAGAAACCAAGTTACACAAAGCAGATTTCTCCTTGCATGAAATAGATGAAAAATAATCATACTCTTGCAAGAGGAAAGAAAAACTTCAACATATGAACCTGACAGTTGAGAATTCTACAAACAAGTGCTGCATAAACATACCCATTTTCTCCAAATCTATCAAAAGCCTTCACATCCTTACGACAGAGATTAGTATTAACCAAATATTTAGCAGCAGCTCAATTCACTAAAGCAATAGCGGCTGGATCTGATATGGGATGAGTGTATAAAGAAAAGAGTAAGGCACTTTAATAAGGTCTATCTGCTTTTTTAGAAACAGCAGGCTGTGACAAAAACATCCTCCAAAGCAGACAAAACAAGGAATAGGAGTAAGTTCTGGAAATTCGTTTCAATGAATCATACTACTTCCTGAGGGACTGAGAAACATCCTCACTTTCCCACTATTCATTCTGGAAAGAGTTTCAGAGAAAGAGAATCCTTCAAAAGCAATGGCCAGAATCACTCTTTCCTCAGAATCTGAATCAGAAATATGTGGTGGCAACATACAATCTGGCCCTTAACAATCATTTTGAGGTTCAAACTTTTGAATCTCTTCATAAAATAAAAATACTTTTTTCTTTTTCCAGAAACAGCCATACATGACAGGTCGAGGGCCTGCACTAAACCCTGAGCTAAGCACAATAAATTGCTCCTCTCCAGAGTAAATGAGAAAGCAGAAGAGGTGTGTTCAAGTTTTTGTCTCTTTTTAACAGGAATTTCTAATGAAATAACACTTTCACTGGCAAACAGTTTTCTGGGCAGTCAGAGTGGCATTTGCTGTCCCTTCTCCCAGGACCAACAAAAATTGCTTTCCCGTGCCTGCTAAGGACACTCCCAACAGCCATTGTGGATGTGTCTAACCTCCAGTCCATGGTGGCTGTAGGGACTAAATGAGTGGGACCCCAAGATAAAGATAACTCATCCAAAGAAACAGTTTATGCCACAGCAGGGTCACCTACTTCTGGCTGAGGCTCTTTAGCAGGCTACTCTGATGGCAAAGGCTATTTAACAAGTTTCTTCTTTTTAGGACTGAAAGAGCCAAGAAACTAATAGGTTGTTCCATTGTTAAGCTGATAAAGGTGCCTGATTCCCAGGGAAGTGACAGTAAAGCAGTCATGGTAAAAAAGCAGAGTAAAAGCACTTTAAGCACTTAGTTACCATGAAAGTAAAAAAAAAAAAAACAATGCTGATGTTTAAAAGTGAACAAAAGTCATGACAGTCATTAACAATGCTTTTCCCTAGCTTAAGTTACGCATACAAAGTAAGCTTTCTGTCATGAAAACATAGTTGATTTTTTCCGCCAAAGGGAACTTACTTCTCCAGCAATGGAACAGCATTTGACAACTGCTGATCCTCAAAAACCTGCAGAAGACAGCTCTCTCTGGTGACAGAAAAGCTCAGAAGACCTTGGCATCCAAACCTGACTTTTAATCTGCTCAACTTGAGATGACTAACATTTTGGATGTGTGAAAGATGCTCTGAAGCTTTGGAAGCTGGCCAATTTTTATATGCTTAGTAGGGTATAACCCATATCTCTTAGGGTACTGCAGCAGTGATACATAGGAAGAACATTAAAGGTTGCACTTTTTTCACATCTCTTCAGATGAGGCATATTTCTGGTCTGTCAACTAGATTCCCATACACCAAGTGGGGTATTGACAGATTCCACCCATATTAAAATATCTCCCAACATTTCAAAAGCAGAAACTTAACATCTATCCACCTACTTATTAAGGTAAGTGGGTATTTCTGCAATTAAATAATTATTTTCTCATTTGTTCTCTAAATTTTTTATAAGCTTTAAGTATCATCTTAAAACACTAAAAAGAACATTCTTAAGTTTGCAGTAGCTCAGGGTGGCCACAGTAGTGCAGTTGTTAGCATTGCTGCATCACAACAGGAGGTTCTATGGTTTGATTCTCGGCTGGGGTGCCTTCTGTGTGGAGTCTGCATCCTCCCAAAGACATGCTGTAGGTGGATTGGACACTCTAAATTGGCCCTAGGTGTGAATGTGTGCCTCCTGTGGAAGGTTGGGTGCTGGGCTGGCAACTCAACACTGTAAAACTCCACTGCCAATCATGAATGGACAGGTGATCTGCTGTGGTGACCCCTAACCAGGAAAAGCCAGAAGATTCTGAGCCACATATTTTTGGCAACTCAACACTGTAAAACTCCACTGCCAATGAGTGGACTGGTGATCTGCTGTGGCAACCCCTAACTGGGAAAAGCCAAAAGAAGAAGAAGATTCTGAGCCACATATTTCTGACAAAGCATTCATTGTCTTAGCAGTGAACAGCAGAGTGTATAATCTCATCCACTGCACCTTGCCAATTTGGTACTGATCACACCCCACACACATGAATAAATAAAACTCAGAGTGATCTCTCCCTGTATATTCAGGGAGCACTTTGGCTTCTAGGGCTGGTATTTCACTCCTGCTACTTACATGAATTTGAAGGATGAATATTTTTTTAATGCTGTTGCTCCTTATGTGTGCAACTTCAAGCTGCCACTTCCATTCTTCCTTACATCGGCCACACATTGCTCTTGCTCCCTTTGTACATCAAGCTGTTTCATTATCTCAGACTCACTGATCTCCAGGCTTTTCATCTCTATCTCTAGTCCCTTTGGTTCAGGCTGCATTTTCATATCATCTGGTAATATTCTGGGTGGGTTGTTTGCAGCATGCTACATAGTTACTGGCTCTGCCAGGCTATCTGCATGCCAGTGGACTGAACTTCAGCTGCATGCACAGCAGCTATTAACTGATACTTACTCAGACTAGAAGGCGGGAGTCTTTTTGCTTAAACCTACTGTGCATCTAATGTTTGGCAAAAAATTATTGAGCTTTTTTTTGCCCTTTTCCTAACCTACTCAGAGTAAAATAGTAGATGGAAATAGTAAACAATCACTAGATTTTAAGCAAAAATATAGAGAGATATAGAGAAATGCAGTCACCTTTTTCAAACAGTAGCGTTTATTAAACCATTCCTTCTGACAGATGAGCGCTTTTGTTGTCTTGTCTCTAACCTGGGGCCTACTACACTGTCATTCAACCTATTTAGCTACTTGGATAGACAAAAGTGCTCATCTGTCAGAAGGAATGACTTAATAAAAACTACTATTTGAAAAAGAAGACTGCATTTCTCTCTCTCTCTCTAGATACTGTATTTTTGCTCGAAATCTAGGGTCTGCTTATTCTCTCTCTACTTCTATTTTAGTTCCGACTGCACTTCAATAACATGTTTTTTTTCCTTGGAAAGAGCCCCGAACAGTAGATCTGTTGCCTGTGTTTCTGTGTTTTTATTAGTTTGGAATCTACTCAGACTAATAAAATAAAATAACTCATATAATGTATAGGGATATAATTGTACTTTGTGACTGCAATGGTATACACACGTTTTGGTCACAAAACTGTTTTCCAGGCTATACAACTCCCGTTTACAATGTATTCACACCACTGTAAACTAATTTGTATGGAAAGATCAGGGCCTACAGTGTCATGATCTGCACAGCTGACCACCATTTTATATTTTGGGCTTATAATCTTGCACTGACGGCATTAATTAATATGCAAAGGACACGAGCTATGTCTCTCAATCTACACTGCTACTGTCAGTTAACATGCAAGGAATGACTGGCCTTTAGCACATACAGCAAATATGAACTTCTGCCTTGGGTCATGCCAGACATCTACCATATCCAAACAAGCGTAAACTGAACAGGTGCACCGTTAGAAACACTGGCTTTCATGGAGTTCACTGACCTTGCTACGAAACATAATGCCTTCCAGCGAAATCTTACCCAGAGTAACTCACACTCTGTCAAGGATACACACAAACACACACAATCCAAGCAATAATGATACATTATATTGCTAGTACTCTGTTCTTGCCTTTTCCCATGACACTGCTATGTGCTAGACTAAACTAATGCACCAAGTACAGACTTACTGTTCAGTTTTAAAATGAGTGAACCAAAATCGAGTAATTTGGCAATTACAGCAAAATCAGCATTTCAAAGGTATACGTCAACAGTTAACGGTTTCAGCTTTATTGTGCCAATGTACTAATAAATTAACAGCTTTTGAAACTGAATATAAATATTTTTAAGTAATAAAGATGACAGAAAAATACTAGTGACAGTTATAAACTGATCCTCCTCCTATCACTAACTAATTTAATTACCACTTATGTTCTATAATAATTCAGTAGCTTCAAGTGACACACAGGCAAAATACAGAAGTTAGAGCTCAATGACTCTGGAAAAGCGGCTGGTATTCTCTTTAATCTAGTGTCCTTGTAAAGAGTTAGTGCTTCTAAGCTTATTTACAAGTCCATCAAGTCCATAATCTGAGCAAAGATGAAAGTCCAGAAGTGCTGGTTCAGTATTTCCTGCACATTACAATTTTTTTTCTGTTTTGAAATCAAAGCTGCCTAGATCACACAAAGTTCCATCCCAAATAAAGCACACACAGTTTACATGTATGCGGGGCAGTACACAATGCATATTAATGAGGCGCAGTATGCCTAATCTACCTTTCGCAGCTCTCAACAGTGTTGCTGGCTGTGAAACCTCATAAGTGGACATGAATAGAAATTCGGAGTAAAGGAAAGCATCAACGGTGCACATATTTGTGTGCAATGCCACAATTATCACCAGGGGTTTTACAGATAGCTCTCATTGTGTTAGTGCAACAAATCTGTATGGAGGCTAACTTAATGAGAGAACAAATAACCAGTAGTAGGGACATATTTGGCATAGATTTCATATAGAAATGTATTACAATATAACACTCACAACCTCTTAGAGTGACAAATGTGGACAAAGCCATAATAATGATGGGATAAGTGACCAGAAATAAGGGCAGATTTTTAATGTTGCACTGACAAACCTAGGAAGTTGATAGAATATATAGGTTGTACATTAGCATGAACTTTCTGAAGAGCATGAAATTTGAAACTCAAATGTTAGAGTCATCAGTTTCTAACTGCACTCTGCAATGACATGCCAATGACTTGCCAGGTAAAAATGTTATGAGGAAAAGATCACACTTTTGAGACAAAAACTGGACATTTTGCACAGATCAGGACAATTAAGAGATATGCACTGAAAGTTATATAATATTGAGACATATCAGTCCATAGATCATCCCAGTGATATGGCAGGAAGCTACATATTTGGTAACAAAAACATCTAGACATCCTTGGAATATTTTGACAGTTCGGATGTATGAATATGAAGTATATGGTCCAAGCACAGCACAGTGTACCTACAATGCAGAGTATGCCTGGTATTCTGTACTGAAGCTGTGTTAATGATCTGTAACAGGACATGGGACTGCCATGTAAAAGGATCAGCCAGGGAAAGTGTATGTATTGAATAGGGACACACAGATGAATTGTAGGAATGAACATAGGGAAAGAGTACAGGTGAAACTCCCGCATGTACAGCACAGGAGGGCGTATCAATGGAAGATGGTTGTGACAGCAACACCAAGCACATATCTATAAGGTATAGTATGGACTGAACAATGAAAATGTGTTGTCTGTGACTGTCACACAAGGTGACATAATGTAGAGGATGTCTGTGTGAGATAAACATCCTTACATGAATAATACAGATGGCATCTATCAGGCATCTGACATACAACTGGGGTAGGGTGCATATTGAGAAGCTGTGCAAAATGATACATCTGATTATGTGTACTCTCAGCAGAGGTCTCCAGCAAGGTGGCCACAGTTAAAGGATCATGGCAAACATTACAAGAACCAACCACAATCATGGAGAATATCAGAATACTACTACCACGAACACCATGCCTCTGATGTAATGTGTTTTGTGGAGTGGTAACAGATGAGCCTGCACACACACATTTGACAAATATTATGATACATCCACACTCTATGAGGGTAAACACATACATTGTCCTGGTACTGTAATGTCTGCAGGAGGTGTTAGGAGGGACACTGCTACACCTATATGGGACAGTACAATCAATACAAGCTACTTGCCATGTGTGCATGGCATATATCTATGACACAATCCACACTGTCACAAGTGATATACATGCCATTAATGTTGTCAGACACTTATATATGCATTGTGTATAAGCTGAACACGTAGTACACATGCATCTGGTGTAAAACTCTCTAAGGCCAAGAACAATGGATCCATGGGCCCAGACAATAACCCAGGATGTCATGTAAATAGCATAAAACATGACCTATCAGGCCCTCTGGAATTGCTATTTAAATGGATCCTCCAAACAGGCTTCATGCCTAATGAATGGAGAACAGCAACACTCATGCCTCTGCACAAAGGTGGCCCATCTACTGACCCTGGAAACTACAGACCCGTAAGTGTCATTAGTCTTACAGGTAAAGTCATGGAAATTAATAGTGATAGAGTAAACCTCCAGACACTGGACCCAATCTAGTTTGGTTTCGTCAAGGGCAGGACATGCCTACTCAACCTGATGGACTTCTTTGAGAAAGCCACCAAAGTGATGGGTGAGGACAAAATGGTTCACACTACCTACCTTCACCTGGACGAGGCATTTAACACAATATACACTCAGGCATTGTTGACAAACTCAGGAGGTTAGGTACAAACCTGTATATCAACCAGTGGATAGCCAAATGCCTCACAGACAGGACCCATGAAGTTAGAATTGGAGAGTGCACCTCTACAAAGAGGTCAGCCACAAGTGGAGTCCCTTGGGTATCTGCCCTTGGACCACTCCTTTTTGGTAGTTACTTCTCTGAAGTCAAAGGCATTGTCAATGGTCTTTGGCTGACTACATTTGCAGATGATTGCAAATTAGGAGCTGTCATTGAATCCACACTAACAAAGATGTTTTCCAAGAAAGGCTGACACAGACAAACAACTGTTGTCAGAGCTATTGACTAAAGCTAAATGACAAGAAATGCATAACAGTATCAATGAGGAAATCATCCACACCTGGCAACTATCATATTGACAACATACCTCGTAGAGTTGACCCAGTAGTTATGGACACACACAGACACTAATCTAGCCTTTGACTATCGTGCGTCTACAGTAGTGAGGAAATTATTCTATATTGTGCAACTTATAAACAAAGTTATGGCATCTAGGTCCAAGCAACTCATGGTTCCTCTGTATTCCACATTCATCAGACTTATCACTGAGTACAATGCCCCCTTTGGTATGCGACTATCTTGGCATACTGATGAGAGAAAAGGGACTGGATCCGAAAAGTGACAGGGCAGTTCTCTGGAGAAAGAAAAAGCCCTTTCCACCACCACATAAGCAGATGGACCTGGAGAAGCTTTGACCCACCTTTTTGGAGAAGAAACTCCCAATGAAGGTAGGTCCCGACCACATTCAGACCTGTGCCTCAACGATGGAACCAGATTTGAACTTTCCAGGGCTGAGACTCCAAGGGGAATAGATGGATCTGACAAAATTGGAGTCAAACCTATCTCCTCAGATATGATGCCAACACTTTGGCTCCGAGACTCGTTCTGATCCAAGGGTACCAGAGCAGAACTAGGCAAGGATATAGTTGGAGTAAAAGAAGGAGCCTTTCTTGGATATAACACCGGGCATCTTGGCGATTTCAGATCCTAGGACTCCAAAACCACTGGATGGATCAGAGAAGGAGATACAATTGTCCTGGATATAGCAGGAATACTCATGGATCCGAAAGGAGATGGAGCTCATAAGATCCCCATCTGGATCTGAGCTCTGAGAAATTTTTGCATCACTCTATCCACATCTGCTTCTGATGCACTTCTGGGGACCTAGAAAAAGTTGTGGATAGGGGCCTGGAGTGTTTCTTGGGAGTCAAACAACTAAACAGGCACAGTAGGTGATATGAGTTTAATATGAAATTCTGGAGTAAGACTCCTGTGAGATGTACTAGACTTCAGATCCAAAGGTATTGTTGTAGGGGATGCTGAGACAACAATAGGAGCCAAAACCTTCAGATCCAAAGGTTTCGGATCAGAAGGTGGGATGTTTGGATCAGATGATGTCAGATCCAAAATTTTTCTTGTTTTTGCTGGAGACTCCAGCAAAGACCTTGGGGACTTTGTTGGAGAGCATTTCTGATGCTCCAAGGGAGCTGACTTGCTAGATTTGGAGTGTGGTTGAGACCCAGAAGTTTGTTTCACCTATCTGCCAAGGTCCTAGGGTTGAAAGTAGAGTATACTGAACAAGAAGTGTCCAAATGCTCTGGTCTAAGGCAGTACACACACACACTCCTTGTGGCCATCCAAACTGGGAATTTTATGCCCACAAAAAGTGCATTTTTTAAATCCTGTAAGTTTATCCAACATGGCACATAACCAATAAAGAGCAACAAAATAACTAAGAAGTTTTTTTTTTTTTTTTTTTTTTATAAAAGAGAGAGAAAAAAGGAAAGGGTGAAGATTTTAATTTCCAACTACTGTAATTTAACAGAATTACCCCTACATGATAAAAGGGTAAGCAGTAATACCAGCAATGGCAACAGAGATTTACTATTTAGAAGAATAGTATAAACTCCTAATGTTCTGCAAAAAACTAAGAGGGAGGATATATATAAAGATAAAGGCAAATTTCAATGTTTTTAACAATACAAAAAAGATTGAAATAACTCACTAAATTAGCTTTACTGATGCTTGAAAGAGGAACCTGCATCTGTTTGCAATGGAAGCAAATGAGAAGTAATGGGAATGGAATAGTTCATTACAGGTAGACTGAAGAGTTCAATAGATGGATCCAAAGTCTGGAATATACAGCCAAGTCTGATCTGAACACATGGGTTAAGGAAAAATGAAAAGGACATCAGACCCAGGATTTTCAGGTTTCTTAATCACTCAATCTGACCCACCATATCCTAGAACTGCTTAGGGTTGTATATAGTCAACTGGTAAGACTTAAACGTGCACTTTGCCTTAGATGCAATATAATTTGCATTAGATAACTCATTTATGTTAAAGGTCATTAAAAAGAACTTATGTTCTTACCATAACGTTCCATGTGTGTTGTCCATCGTGTCCTTTATTCCCACTTGTGGGTCAGGTCCATCTCGGCCAATATTCCAGCTAGAGGCCTTCAGCAAAGCTTGTGGGCTACATTTTTACCCATAATTCCTTCCCTTGATACCTCAGATCTTGATTGCTTCCCAAAGGTGTATGAAGAGGAGTTGCATGGTAACTACTTGAAGATGGATTGAAACACACACACATTTATATATATATATATATATGTGTGTGTGTGTGTATGTGGATATGTACCTGCTCCCCTGAAAATAGAGGAGTGAAAGAAAATATTCTCTGAGGCTATATATGTATATATCCCTATGTAGTCTTATCTGTCACTAGTGTACCAAGAGTCTAGGCATGGGGAGGAGGGATGGTTGTGAGAATAAAGAACAAGATGGACAACACACATGGAATGTTATGGTAAGAACATAACTTCTTTATGTGACGTTGTCAATCTCTCCTTTATCCTGACTTGTGGGACAATGTCCCTAACAACAGAACTCTTGGGTGGCTCAGAGGAAAATATTCCTCAGGACCATAGAACCAAAGGCTGCTCTACTCCTGGAGGCCAGATCGACTTTGTAATGAGTGATGAAAGTATGAAGGCTGGCCCAAGTAGCTGCTGCACATATATTGCCCAGAGATAGTCTAGTCTGGAAAGCTGCAGAGGTGGCAACAGATCTAGTAGAGTGGGCTTTAGTACCATTTGGAAGGGTCTTGTTATTAGAATCATTAATATAGGATATACAAAGTGTTAGCCATTTGGATAATGTGAGACTGGGTAGCCTTTCCTTGCGTCAGAGAATGAAACAAAAAGTTGGTCTAATTTTCTGAATTCTGAAGTCCTGTGTAAATAAAAACTTAATTGTCTATGAACATCAAGTAAGCACAAAGAATAATCTCCTTTATTTTGAAAGTGGGGGAAGAATACCGGAAGGTCAATAGATTGGTTCAGGGTACTTTCTGTAACCACCTTGGGTAGGAAAGATGGATTGGTGTGCAACACCCTATCTTTGTGAAAGGTTAGGTATGGGGGTTTTACTGACAAAGCTTGTAATTCAGACACCCTTCTAGCAGAAGTTATTGCCACCAAGAACAGAGTTTTCAATGAGAGATAATTCAAATCGTATGTGGAAGAAGGCACAAATGGAGGAAGTACAGTGGATATAAAAAGTTTGCACACCCCTGTTAAAATGCCAGGTTTTTGTGATATAAAAAATGAGATCACAATAAATCATTTCAAAACTTTTCCCACATTTAATGTGACCTATAACCTGTACAATTCAATTGAAAAACAAATCTGTTAGGGGAAAAATTATAAAAAAAACATACAATATGCTGGTTGGGTAAGAGTTCACATCCTTAAACTAATACTTTGCTGTGTGTGCACACTCTTCAACTAATACTTTGTTGAAGCACCTTTTCATTTAATTATGGCATTCAGTCTTCTTGGGCACGAGTCTATCAGCATGGCACATCTTGACTTGTAATATTTGCTTACTCTTCCTTGCAAAAGCACTCCAAATCTGTCAAACTGCGAGGGCCTCTCTTGTTCACAGCCCTCTTCAGGTCACCCCACAGATGTTCTATGGATTTAGGGGTGGGATCTGGCTGGGCCATTCCAAAACTTTAATTTTTTTCTGGTGAAGCAATTCTTTTGTTGATTTGGATGTATTCTTGGGGTCATTGCCGTGTTGAAAGGTGAAATTCCTCTTCATCCTTCTAGCAGATGCCTGAAGGCTTTTGGCCAAAAGTGACTGGTATTTGAAACTGTTCATAATTCCCTCCACCTTGACTAAAGCCCCAGTTCCAGCTGAAGAAAAGCAACCCTAAAGCATGATACTGCCACCACCATGCTTCACCATGGGGATGGTGTTCTTTTGGTGATGCAAAATGTTGTTTTGTGCCAAAGGTACCTTTTGGAATTGTGGCCAAAAAGTTCAACCTTGGTCTCATCAGACCATAACACATTTTAGCTGAACTTTCACTGAAGCTGCTGCTGCTCCATCATTGAAGATCTCTGTTAAAAAATGAAGAATAACATGAACTGGTGCTGTAAATGGGGTCTATGTCCTTACTGTTAGCCCATATTACAAAATGTCTTCCATTTGCTTCTATAAATTTTCGAGTAGACAATTTGTGAGATGATAAAATTATATGCTTGTCTGGGGAGGACAGGAACAGAAACCAGGCAATTAAAGGAACTGAAGCAGCCAAGCTGTTAATCTCAAATTGTCTAGAGTGGGATGAACCATCCCTGATGGATGTGTCAGAAGATCTGGAACAGAGTCCAGACTCCAGCATTCATTCCGGAGATGAGGCTGAAGAAATGGAAACCAGATTTGATGAGGCCAGTAGGGGGCAATTAGGATAATGGCTGTCTCCAAACAAACTTGCTTTCTGTAGGAACTTTGGAATTAGAGGAGTAAGGAGAAACGCATAAAGAAGTCTCGTGGGCCAATCATGAACAAGTGCATCCCATGGTGACTCTCCCATTGGGGGGATTAGGGTGAAGTAGTTGCTGCATTTGCCATTGTCGGGTGATGCAAAAAGGTTGTAGTAAGGTTAGCCCCTATGCAGAATATCGTATCCGCTACATTCTGACCAAGGGACTACTTGCGTTGCCATAAGATGGCCCTTCTCAACTTGCCTACAATCACGTTGGATCTCCCTGGGATGTGCATTGCTATTAGAAAGTGGTCGGAGGCTATCATCCAATGCCAGACCCTGAGAGCTTCTTGACAAAGTGGGGAAGATCCTCTTGTTCTTGTCTAATGCCTTGAACTGTCTTCCCCAGAAAATGCCCCCCCCCACCCCATCAAGGAAGCATCCAAGGTCACCATGGCAAGAGGTTGTGAGGGAATAAAGGAGCGGCCCTGAAAAACTAATTGTGAGTGGAGCCACCATTGTAGATCTTTCTTGCAGACCTCAGTTATTGTTATCTTGTGAGACATAGGAAGTTCCAAGCTCGACCACTTGAGAAAACAGTATCCATTGGAGTACTCTCATATGGAGGCAAGCTAGAGGAACTAGAATGATGGAAGGAGCCATTTTCCCTAGCACTTGTAGAACCAGTTTCAGAGTAGCTTTGGACTTTTTTATGAGTATCCTGGCGAGATGACGAAGGTCGTGTACTTTGTCTCAGAGTTTTGCTATTTGAGTGGTAGCATCTATTGCCACTCCTATGATCCTTAGGGCTTGTGATAGTTCTAGCACAGATTTCTCGTAATTTATGGTAATGCCTAGAGAGGAGCAGAACCTTGTCTTCTTTACTGATTTGCTAAGGTTGCTGAGATCTAGAATGGGTCTCTAGTCCCTGGTTTTCTTTGGCCCTAAAAAGAATCTTGAGTAGGTTCTGGATTCTGGTCTGCGAGGACTTCATGGATGACTCTTTTGCTTAGCAACTCCTGAATTTCTATAGTTGCTTGTTCCTTTTGACTGGGTGGAACAACTTTGCTTTTAGGGATGGGGAGAGAGAAGGGAATGATACATCCTCTGGATATTATGTCCTGCATCCATTTGTCATTTATCTTTTGTCAGGCTTCCCAGTGCAGGGATAATCATGCCAGTCTGCCTGCAGAGGACAGCAATCGAGCACTCCTTCAGGAGTGCAGGAAAGGTCTGCCAAATAAAGATTCCCTGGAGCCTTGGTTTTGCGGACCCCCCTGCCGAGAAAGCGATGTCTCCCATTGTTATTACCCCCTGGGGGAACTTTCACATTGTGTGTCCTGATAAGACCTGTGTGATTTTCTTTACATTTTCCACTACCTTTTTGGCCTTTGGGAAAAGGTCTAGTAGGAGTGGAGAAACGTACTCCAACGGCAGATAAGGTCCTACCTTCTTGCTCACACCTGGTGAGCATTTCCTTCACTTTTGGCCTAAAGAGGGGTGTTAATGAAGGAAGACTTGAAGGGATCCATGAAACTGCAAAGGTGCATCCAAGCCTGTCTCCGAAGAGAGCTACCCAAGCCTGCTGCCCTACTCATTCCATTTGCTTTGTAAGAAATCAGCTTCATGGAAGAGCTGACTACTGAGTTTAAGGTAGTGAGCTGAGCATTGACTTTGTCTGCTGCTGCATTGGCTACAGCTCTTCAAAGGGAGCCTGATAACTCTTTAATCAGGTGCCTCTGAAGTCTTGTAAAGTGAGTTAGGTAATTCAGGAACCATAAGGCAAAGGTTGCTTATGCGAATACATGTTTCTCATATATACCAGTAGTCCTGGAGTGTTTATTAGGAGGATGGATAGAGATACTTGATTCAGAGAGTTCCTTTCTGGTGGCCACCGCCATTACCATGGCATCAACTCCTACACCTTTTGCAAGAAAATATTTGGCTTTGGGGCAGTGATGTATTTGTTTGGCCTCCTAGTAGTGCTTATGGTATCTTGGGTCTCCCAATCCTTTCAAGAGACAAGGTCAATAAGCTCATCAAAAGGTGGAGTAATCCAAGAAGTTGAAGGGCAAGATGCAAAGGCCTTCAGGAATACAGACTCTCCAGCTGAAGGGGGGGGGACTGCCAATCACCTCTGTTTCAATAGTTCTATAATAGTTCTTCAATAGTTTGTGTTTCTTCCTACTTTATTACTGGGGGCATTGACTACAACTCTGATCTGCAATATATAACAATAAGTATCCTTTTCTGTGCTTTAAACTGTTTTTTTTTTCAGTGTATCTGCTTTATTTTCTGAAAAAAAAAAAAATATATATATATATATATACATATATACATATATATATATATATATATATATATATATATATGGGTCTACCTGAGATGGTCGACAGACCATATGATCGAAACTCATTTGGTCGATAGTTCATTTGGTCGACAGGCAGAGTTGCCCCCCTCCCCAATATTGTGCGACCCTGGAGTTGATATATATAGTTAGTGGGGGTGTGGGGGGCACAGCCCCCACATTGGGGGGCAAAGCCCCCCACAAAACATGCTTGTCGACCAAATGAGTTTCGATCATATGGCCTATCGACCATCTCAGGTAGACCCATATATATATATATATATATATATATATATATATATATATATATATATATATATATATATATATATATATATATATATATATATATATATACTTGCCTCCTGCCTTTCTAAGCTAGTATAGTCCAGTTTTCAGGTTAGTGCTGAATTCAGGGCTGTGTTGCAAATCTCTGTGTTTGCCCTTACCTTACTTGGATAGAAGGAAATTTCTCTGTTCACCCCTCGCTGGTTAGATCTGACCATAAACAAATCACTTTGGATATCCATATTCCGCTCCCACCCCTGGACAAGAAAACCATCGTGAAAAACTTTTCAAAAGCAAACTTCACTTTACTTAAGACTGAGGTGGAAAGTTTCAAAGCCCCCATGCTGAAGGATAACACTGTCCAAGTTGCAAAATCCTTTACTAATGCATTCTACGGGCAGCTACAAGACTTCATGGATCGTGCCATACCAAGCAAAACCAAGACTCACACCTCCAAGAAAAGGAAACCAGTCTGGTGGACTCCTGCCATAAACAAGCTATACAACAGGAGGAGGAAACTAGTACAGAAAAGAGTAAAATCCCAAGAAGGGAAGGCATCCCTGATTAGTATCAGCAAGAAACTACGATCCCTCATAAAATCATCCAAGGCGAGCTCTGAAAGAAAAATTGCCAAGGACTCCAAAGATAACCACAAGGCATTCTTTAGGTATGTCAAGAATCTAAGTGGCAATGCTCAGATCTGCTCGGAGTTAGTGCAGAATGGCACAAAATACACTGAACCGACCGATATCGCCAACATCCATGCAGACAGGTTCAGTGCAAACTTCACCCCCCTCACCCCCAAAAGGGCCCATAACCAAACCAGAATGCAGAGTCTCTGAAAGCGCAGACACTCAGGTTAAAACAGCCCTCTCCAAAGCCAAAAACACAGCATCAATGGGACCGGACGGTGTCCCAGGCTGCATCCTACACGAGCTCAAAGACGAACTAACCCCTCACCTAAACACACTGCTCAAACTCAGCCTCTCCACAGGCTACATACCCATAGAGTGGTGCACAGCAATAGTTATTCTGCTCCACAAAGGTGGAGCCACAACAAACCCTAGGAACTATCGCCCTATAAGCCTGACTAGCTTGGTCTGGAAGGCTATGGAGTGCATCATCATGGAACTCATTAAGAGAGACATTGTGAACCTCCAAACACTGGACCCTACCCAGTTTGGCTTTGTTAAGGGCAGATAATGCCTCCTAAACCTGGTGGACTTTTTTGAGACAGTTACCAAGGCTATAGACAAGAGAAAGGTGGTACACACAGCCTACCTAGACCTCACTAAGGCCTTTGACACCATTCCCCATTCTGGTATTATAGACAAGCTCACCAACCTGAACATAAACCCCTACGTCACAAGATGGGTTGCCAGCTGGCTCACGGACAGAACCCAAATGGTGAGAGCTGCAGGAGCTAGGTCCGACTCTAAACCGGTTACAAGTGGCATTCCCCAGGGCTCAGTCCTAGGACCCCCTCCTGTTCGGCATATATTTCTCAGAGGTACAGACAAGCACAGGAGGATTATGGCTGGCCAAGTTCACAAACAACTGCAAACTAGGGGCTATAATTGACTCTCCAGCTGACACAGACATCCTCCAAAAGGGTCTCACTGAGATGGATACCTGGTGTCAAAATCATCGCCTCAAGCTAAATGCCAAAAAGTACATAGTCATCCCCTTTGGAAAAACAAAGTACCCACACACTATCACATAGGTGGTAGTCCCCTAAATACGGAAGACATAATAATGGATCTGGGGACCCAAGTAGATAGTAATCTCACCTTTGATAATCACATTGCCAAAGTGGTTGGAAAATCCTTCTACATGGCCTACCTAATCACAAAAGGGTTCACATCCAGATCAAAAGAGGTTATTGTGCCCCTCTGCTCATCAGAACCATCATAGAGTACAATGTCCCATTTGGGATGTACCTTACAAGACATCTGCAATAGCTGGACAGACCACAGAAGTACCTCACCAAGAGGATCACTGGCCTCAAACAGATGCCCTATGCAGCTTGACTGATGAAACTCCAGTTGTACTCGGTTGCATACCGCCTACTCAGAGGTGATCTCTGCCTGACATACAAGGCCATGTCCAACCCAGAATTGATGGACATGCTCCACCTAAAGAAAACCTTATCCCCTCAAGCCACTCGCTCTAGGGATCTAAACCACCACAACAATAAATAGGACGTACTTGTGGGATAGATTCCTGTCCCAGAGACTTCCCATGCTTTGAAACAAGACCCCAATCTACATTAGGCAGAGCTTCTCGCTAACACACTTCAAAAGAAACCTTGACGAGTGGATGGGAAACAGAAAATTTACCTTGGGGATCACTTCAGTGGCTCTGCTGGACAGAGGCACAGGGAACTAATCTAAGGGGGAGGCAAAAGCCAACACATTCTGGCTAGGCTTATAAATGCCTTCGGGCAGATAGCCTAGTACCAACCTAGGAACATATGAACCTAGGATATCTCCACAGGAGACATCTTCAGGAGGTGATCGTGGGGACCCTTCTGCCTCATCAAGGTCAGTATCAGATGTGATAGACTCTTCTGCAAAGTCTAGACGTTTCCCCTTACATGTCCTCTACTGAGGGACCTCTTCAGTGGGGTACTCTGGAGAGGTATCAGAAGACGGGGCAGTACCCTGAGTACATCTTGAGTCCTAGCATCTCAGCGAACCTGTGGAGAGGGCCCATGAGAAGACAAATTCACCTGACCTAAAGAGGGAGGAAGAATTGATGACGATTGTGTACCAGACCATGAAGTAGCCAAAGCCCTTCTCATTGCCTTGAAGGCAGACCTTCCCCACTCCAAAGAGGTCCCCGGATCTGACATGCAAGTTGTCAGTGCAGAAGGTGTCGCCACAGCTGAAGAGGGCAGATCTGAAGTAGAGCTAGGAGCCGAGCTCACCCGTGCCGAGGCCCTGGGAGAAAATTGCCTCCAAAGATATCTGAAAAGTCTCCGTGGATCCGACAGGAATGTCAGCTCCTAGAGGTCTCCTGCTCTGAAGGCAGGGAAACGCTTGGGGCTGATATTGGAACTGGGGAAGTTATAAGTCCTGGTACTGACACAACCTGGATGTCAGAGTCTTCTGGCTCCAAAGCAGAAGGATGCATCGGAGGAGAAGCTATAGCAGGAGAAAGGGTTTTTGCCTGAACTGATTCCTTTGGGCTCGGATCCATGAGAAGTCTGGCCAAGGTAGGTGTCTTAAAGTGTCTTCACGACCCGATCCATGTCTTCATCTGACAGACTCCTGGTGGACCTAGTGGACAGGGAAAGAGATCATGAAGGAGCCAAAATCAGAGAAGACAGCCTGGAAGATATCTTTTCTACTGAAGGAGATCGGCTCCAGTGTGTCTGCGCTGGGGATGTTGTCAATGCCATTGGAGATTCCCACTACAAGGAAATACTGGAGCCAGGAGTGGGTGTCTGTTCTGATGGAGCCTTCGGATCTGTCAGTTTTGGAGTTTTCTGCTTTGGCTCCGACAAGAATCTCAGCTCCTGTGAAGGTCTCTTAACTGGTTTGTCTGACTTTTCTGTAGATATAAGCCTCAAAGAAAGGCATTTTCAAAAGGCCTTTCAATATTAACTTACATTCCAACAAAGCTCGGTGGTTAAAATTATGGCAGATGGAGCAAGACTCTTGTAGGTGTATATCCCCTGAGCAATACATGCACAAAGTGTGCGAGTCGCTAAGGGGCATTTTTTTACTGCACTTCTCACACTTTGTGAAGCTTGCTTTCTTTTTTGAGACATTATCAATATAATAAGGCAAGAAAGCTCTAACTTAAACGGACTTAAGGTACTCTCTCACACAGAATAAATTTTAAAGTTTAAGGTTGAAAGTTTTACTAACGGAGGAGAGGAACATCCTCTAACTTAAACGGGCGTTCCTAAAATGCCCTCGAACTTAAACGGATGTATGGTGAAAGGGAAGTTCTAAAATGAGAGAAATATATAAGGAGAAATATACAAGAAAACAGCAAACATCTAAGGTATCAGGGGAAGGAATTATGGGTAAAAATGTAGCCCATGAGCTTTGCTGAAGGCCTCGGGCTGGAATATTGGCAGAGACAGATCCGACACATCGAATCCAACCCACAAGTGAGAATAAAGGTGAGACTGACATCACATAATTAGCTTAAACATGATTTTAATAAAGAACATAATGCTAAATAATAGCTACAACTGTACTGTGTATTTTTCCAAACTTGTTGCAGATGTTTTTATACATATATATATATATATATATACACACACATATAAACTTACTATATGAAGTTGTTCTCAATGAGTGTAATGTTAATATGTTGCTATTGTATAAATGATTGCAAGTGGTTTTGCAGTGACATGAATAATTGAATTTTGCAATGATGATTTGTATGTTTTCATTTTATAAATAATGTGAGCATATGGATATTATACACAATGTATTCCCCTCTCTTTTACTCACTCACACTCTCTCTCTCTATACTTATATTACATAAACATGAGTATATAAAATACCAACACCAAAATATTCTCATTTTATATAAACATAACTTGCATGAAAAAAACAAAAACACCAAGTTAAACATGACATTTAAATGGAAAAGTCCAAAAACCCATTCATATACTGTTCACCCTTCCTCTAACCCATTTTGTCATTTTTATACTCTTTTTATCGCTGAACCATATTAGCTAAAGAAATAGTTAATCTCTCTTGAATTTCAGACCTCTTAAATGCTTTCAAAATGTTCAAGGTAGAGCCCTTTGTTATCTTGATCATCTCTGATCTAGCACTCTATCACCCCTCTGGGCCATTACTGTATCTTTATTTATTTTACATTTGTTTACCGGAAAAGTCAGAATGGTTATGGATCCCATTTTCAGTGGAGGCCTGGGGTGAAAAGCTCCACAAAGTTTAGTACAGTAAATACAATGCACGTTAATACGGTACAATACAGAGTCAAAAGGTTAATAAGGTACAGTTTCAAGGCCAAGAAAGGAAGAAAAAGTAAATACAATAAATACAGTTGAAAGGACATTTTGTTCAGTCATTTGGTTACATTCATCAGTGGCTAGTACAGTAAACACACACTGATTAAGAGTACAGAAAGTTGTTGTTGCAGGCTTTCATAGAAGGTTAAAATATGACAGGAGTTTCCTCCCTTAATACAGGTTCATACTTGTGTATGGCCAAGAGAAAGTAAAAGTATATCTCCAAAGGAAATAACCTTGAGGAAGGCCAGATAAAATGTATGAAACAAGTCATTTAATATGGTTTCATAGAAAAGTCACAAACTGTGGCCTTTTATGTTGTTTGAACATAACTTTGAAAAATATTTATTTATCCTCCCTTTTCTGTAACTGGCCTGGTTGTTAAAGCAAGATTTTTTTTAATGTACATGTTGAAAAAGTGAACCGTAGATGTCTTGGCTGCCTTATTCATTATTTAACTGGGGACAAAAATTCTAGGAGCTCATTTAGTCAATTTGGTTGACATGTAATCCAGTCAATTTATTTTGCAGATAAACCAAACAAACCTATCCTTCCTTTTTTGTATTCCAAACATAAGATCAGTTTTTTCCTTTGAGCTCTATCCTCTGTCAACATGTTTCTCTTTAAAAATTTTCAGTTCAGCCATCAAACATGTATACAGATTGTTTAACTCCTTACTCTCTCTCTTTGGACAACAGGGCCAGCATGCAAATTTAAAGCACCCATCATTTTTGCACCTTCCTCTGACTTTAGCAAAACAATTATGAAGTTCTATGTTTGTTTTTTTTTTAATTTCCCTCTCCAAGGCTAACATCGACTACTTCCAAAAACCTTATCAGACAAAGCCATTTGAAAATTTTCTGAAAGTCCATCTGAAGACGCTACAGCCTTACCTCCATTCACCATGTTACCAACAGTCTAGATCTGCATTTTTGGTAAATTCAAGCAATTTTTTTTTATTTTGCAGTTTTGTCATCAACAGTATTACTTAATCAATAAATTGGTTAACCTACTGGTTACTGATCTTCATTTGGCCATGCAACTCCTTTCCAGAATTGCACTGGCAGGGTAGTGCAAGAACTTGACAGACAACCCATCAAAAATGTACTGTACAATAACAGTAAGTGCAACCAAACATAGGAGATAAACAGCAGGAGTTAGCAAAGGAAGAGCAATCTCTGACGTGGTACTCCACCTTTGTAGTGTTACACAGAGTAACAGTGCATGTGTACTGTGCCTGTCATGTCTTGCATGGCCCAACCTTTGCTGATGTTGCAATGCCTACGGCAGATGGCCTGTGCATGCAGACAAACAGCATGAAGCCCTGCCTAAAAGGTATATACATAAAGGGAATGTGATAACTGTTGCTGCAGCACTGATGGCACAGTGACATACAGCTACAGGTACAGCCACTCACACACAGGAATGCAAGTGTTAAGGATTGGCCAGTTCACTGTGGGATCATCTTTGGACTGTAGAACAAGTGTGTGTGTGTACGTATATATATATATATATATATGTATATATATATATATATATATATATATATATATATATATATATACACACACATACATACATACATACATACATACATACACACATACGAAAGTGCATGCAAATGCATGTAAAAGTAAAATGTAAAAGATAACGAAAATCAAAGTATCAGTGATTGCTTAGGAACTATGATCTGTGGGACCACCTGATCCAAGCTTAGGGCATTTAGTTGAGAGATGTGGAGAGAGATGCTTCTAACCTTCCAGACTAATGTATGGTACTGAGTATAATGTATCAGTGCAATTGCTTTGAGTATGAACTGTACACTTATTCCTGTACTTCTTATCCATGTACTTACATACACAAGGAAAATGTAATGTTCCACAGTGGTTGACACTAGTATTTTAGGTAATGAGAGGCAAGTAATACTCAGTACTTGCCTATCAGCCTCTACTGCTAACACACTGGCAAATCTCACTTTAGATCAGCAGTATCACACTACAAAATGAAAAAGCCTACCCTACCACTGATAATACCATATGACCACATATAGCACACCCTCCATGCACCTATTCTTTTTTCTGAAACACACAATACTGCTCCTTACGTATTCTACTAGGAATTACATTTTGTTTTGCTGCTGAGCCAGTGGAGAAGGATGATGCATTCCTTCTTAAAGTTGAGGTAATCAGAGTTTGAACAGTGACTCATGCTCTTGGTGTAGATACACTGGGGAAGAGGAGTGACGAGGCATGGCCTGTACAACTTCCCTGGGAGAGGAGGTGTGGTTTCAGAGGATGTCAGTCTCCTACCTCTTGGTAAAGCCTACTTTCAAGGATCTTATCCTTGATGTGTCTATGTGCACACTGCAGGGAATATCAGCCATGGAGAGATGTGTATACTCACTACACAATTTGGTGATGATAAACTTCAATACTGCACTTTAACTTCCAATAATAAAACCACAAAAGTTAATTGGCCTACGCTGGGGATCTAGTAACCATGAAGGCATCATCACACGAGGCCAAATGGCAGAGAACCATATTTGTGAAGGGCGGAGTCATGAAGTAGCCCAGGTAGCCAAGGATGGACTACTGTGTCACTGGGTATCTGTCCCTGCAGGGGGATGAGGGCAAAGCAGCTACTGCATTTTACATTGGTTGGTGAGCCAAACAGGTCACAGTACAGATGGCTCCAGTAACTGAAGATTTTGATTACCATTGTTAGACTGAGTTATACTTGTGCCACATTGGGATACAATGGCTGAACTTGTCTGCTACAACATCATACTAGATCAGTACAAAATGGAATGTGCTTTGCTGACAGAAAAATGCTGTAAAGACATCACCCATTGTCACATTTTCATGGCCTCTTGGCACAGAGGATAAAATCATTTTCCTTCTTGCTTGTTGATGCAAAATAGTCCCACTGTATTGTCTGTGTGGATCAATGTCAAAACCTGGGGAAGGAAGGTTTGAAGTGCCTGCAATGCTAGGAGGACTACCCCAGTCTGTATAATACTGCTGTGAAGCTGAGCCTCTTGTTGCGACATTATTCCTTGAACCGCCCTCCCCGCATCCCACACAGGAAGCATACATCATAAATGTGCCTGATGGAAAGGGAAGAGCAAACAGGCATCCTTCTTGAATAATGAGAGATTGGATCCACCCCTTTTAATAGTTTCTGCAAATTGTGGCTAGCCATATAGGAGCTCAAGTGGCCACTGTAACGCTCTCATGTGGCATCTGGCATGAGGAAACTACAGTTGTGTAAATACTTAACATAAAAAGAAGTTATGTCTTACAATAACGTTCCATCTGTACTGTTGATCCTCGTTCAGTCATTACGCATGGGTATTAGTTCTGACCTCGGAACAGAGCCGGCCATTTTCCAAGCTCGTGTCAGCTTCAAACTCTCGAGCTAAACTCTTACCCATAATCCCCCTCTCCCTGTTACCTCAGATTGAGTTTGCAAGTCAAAAGAAGGTAGAGGCTACCTCTGGTCAAATAACCTAAGAGAACCGGATGATGAGATCCACTAGAAGCCACAGGAGGGGGAAGGAGGGAGAGTCGTAATGACTGAATGAGGATCAACAATACAGATGGAATGTTATGGTAAGACATAACTTCTTTATCTGATATTGTTAATCCTCGTTCATTCCTTACGCATGGGACAGAGTCCCCAGCTACCTCTATTCCTGGGAGGCTCTCATGGTAGGACATTCCTGAGCACCATAGAACTGAAAGATGCTCTTCCTCTGGAGGCCAAATCCAATTTGTAATGACTGATAAAGGTATGAGGTGTAGCCCAAGTTGCAGCTGCACAGATGTCATGTAAAGAAGCTCTGGCATGGAAGGCAGCAGAAGTTGCCACCGACCTTGTTGAATGAGCTTTCATGGTAGCAGGCAACAAGATATTACGTTGTGTATAAATGGTCACACAGTCCTTCAACCATCTAGCTAATGTGACCTTAGCAACAGCAGATCCTAATCTAGGTCTAGAAAAGGCCAAAAATAAGTGGTCAGATTGATGAAAGGACCTAGTCCTGTTTAAGTAAAAATGGATTTGCCTGTGGATATCTAGGGAATGTAGGCAATACTGTCCTCTGTTTGAATGATTGGGAAAGAAAACTGGCAATTCAATGGTTTGATTAATGGACATTTCAGAGATCACTTTTGGCAGAAATGATGGATTAGTTCTCAGAGACACTATCTCTATGAAAAATTATGTATGGACTCTTGATACATAAAGCTTGAAGCTCAGAAATACGTCTGGCAGAAGTAATGGTGACCAAAAACAAGGTTTCCCTTGACAAATGCTTGAGGTCGCAAGAAGAAGCTGGTTCAAAGGGTGGCATTGTCAGAGCTTGTAGAACTAATGATAAATCCCATGATTGAATAGGTTCTCTAAAAGGTGGCTTCAGATGATTCACACCTTTTATGAAGGTCTTGCACAATTTGTGTGACATAAGAGGGGAATCTTGGACACCCTCATGGAAATCAGAAATTGCAGCCAAATGAACTCTAATGGTAGACCCGATTGGAAAAGGTCGGCCAGATAGTCTAGTATTATAGACGCTGGTGTTGAGAAGGGATCTACTTGTTTATCGTTCAGCCAACAGGTAAATCTTTTCCACTTGCTCAGATAAGTAATTCTAGTGGAAGACTTATGAGATGCAATGAGAATGTCACGTACTGGTAAAGAAAGATCATTCTGCCTGGCAATCAAGGGAATTGGAGTAGCCAAGCTGTGAGCTTCAGACTGTTCAAGTTGGGATGAATCAGGTTCTGTGGATGGGAGATCAACTCCGGGGTTGGATGGAGAATCCATGGTCGATCTAGTAGGCGAGTCCAAAGGAAGGGGAACCAAATCTGTCAAGGCCAATACGGTGCTATGAGGATCACCTTGCACTTCAACCGACGGGCTTTCTTCAGAAACTGGGGAATGAGGGGAAAGGGTGGGAATGCGTAAAGAAGACCCGAGGGCCAATTGTGGACTAGAGCGTCCCTGGGTGACTGTCCCGGAGGGGGAATCAGGGCAAAGTAGTTGCTGCATTTGTAGTTGGTTGGGGATGCAAAGAGGTTGCAGCAAGGACGTCCCCAGCAGTGGAAGATCTCCGCCGCTATCAAGGGATTCAGGGACCACTTGTGAGTTTGAAGAATGCACCTGCTGAGTCTGTCTGCTATCATGTTGGAACTCCCGGGAATGTGCGTTGCTAGAAGAAAACAGTTGGTAGCCATCGCCCATTGCCATATCCTCATGGTCTCTCGACAAAGCGGGTAAGATTTAGTTCCACCTTGCTTGTTGATGTACCAGACCACCGCCATGTTGTCTGACTGAATCGCAATCATCCCAGACAGCAGCAGGGGATGGAATGCTTGCAACGCCAGAAGCACCGTCCTTAGCTCTAGAACATTTATATGCAGATGGGCCTCCAGTTCGGACCAAGTGCCTTAGACTGTCTGTCCCTGACATAGCCCCCCACCCCATCAGGGAGGCATCCGTGGTCACTGTGGCCTTGGGTTGCTGGGGGGAGAAGGGACGAGACCATTGTGACAGATTGTGTGTCATCCACCAATTTAAATCCGGTTTGCACCTGTGGGTTACTCGAATCATGGCTGAAAGAGGATGCTGAAAGGGATACCATTTGGTGAGCAGTAGCCATTGTAGATGCCTCATGTGAAACCTGGTGAGGGGGACAATGGTGATGGAGGCTGCCATGGAAGCCAACAGCTGTAGAACCGAGTGAGCCGTGGATTTCTCCCTTGAAGGGATTGGAATCAGTTGTTGCTTTATTCTTAAAATTCTGTGCTCTGGAATGGCAGCTCTGCAGTTCTTCGTGTCCAAGATAACCACTATGAATTCTGTCAACTGAGATGGGGTGACATTGGATTTTTGCCAGTTTATGGTTATGCCTAGCCTTTGTGCAGTGAGGAGAGAGTATGCTAGGGCTTCTTCCAGTAGATGTCTGGTGGGAGCGGAAATGAGCCAGTCATCTCGGTATGGAAACACCTGGAATCCTTGAAGTTGCAAGTGAGCTGTGATGACTGCCAAGCACTTTGTGAACACACTGGGGGCTGTAGAGAGTCCGAAGAGCAGTACTCTTAACTGGTAGTGACTGGCTCCCGCATAGAAGCGCAGAAATCTTCTTGATGGCCTGTCCACTTTTATGTGGTAGTACGCATCCTGAAGATCTATCGAGCACATCCAATCGTCTTTTTCCAAAAGCGGGAGGATAGACTGTATTGTGACCATCCAGAATTTTTGTACTCTCACAAACTTGTTCAATATACTGAGATCCAAAACAGTCCCTGGTTTTCTGTGGCACCAAAAATAGTCTTGAGTAGAATCTGGATCCTATCTGGTCTGGAGGGACTATTTGGACGACTCGCTTTCTTAGCAGCTTTTCTATCTCTAGTGCGGCTTTTTCCCTTTGACTGGGTGGAACATCGGGAAGGTTTTTTGAAGGGACAGGAGAAATATCGAAGGGGATATGATAACCTCTGGTTATAATCCTTTGTACCCAAGAATCGGTTTTGATGGTTATCCAGGCAGAAGGGTACAAGGAGAAACGATCCCCAACCACCTCCAGAGGAAAGGAGTTGGGCCGCTCTTCAAGAGCGCTGGTAGGGTTGGCCAGGAAGAGAGTCCCTGGAACCCTGGTTACGCAGACCCTCTCTGCCCCGAAAGGACCGTCTTCCTGTGAGTTTCCCCCACTGCCTCTAGGGGAGAACTCGGCCTGTGTGTCACGGAAAGGACCCTGAGATTTCTTGAACCATATCTTCCCACTCTTTTGGTTTCGGGAGAAAGCACGTTGAGGGGAAGAATAACGGACACCTAAGGCAGAAAGGGTCTTACCGTCCTGTTCACATCTGGCCAGTGTGCTTTTAACTTTGGGTCCAAAAAATGAAGAGGCCTCAATGGAAGCATTAAGAAAGGAAGCCTTAAAGGGTTCCACGAAATTGCACAAGCACATCCAGGTGTGTCGTCTCAAGACTGTAGCTGAACCCGCTGCTCTAGCTGCTCCTTCTGATGTGTGAGATATCAGTCGCATAGAGGAGTTAGATATTGACTCAATGGTGGCCAGCTGAGAGGCCACTTTGCCATGGACCTCATCAGACACGGCACCAGCCAAGGTTTCAGAGAGCTCAGAAATCAGATCCCTTTGAAGCCTGGTAAAGTGTGCCAAAAAATTCAGCGACCTGATAGTAAAGGTCGCTGATGCAAAGGTGTGCTTCCCTATCCTGTTCACTGCCCGGGACTCTTTGTTAGGTGGATGGACAGTCTAGCTTTCTTCTTCTGCCAGATCCTTTTTTGTTGCGGCCGCCACCACCAAAGCATCCACAGGAAGACCTTTTGACCAATGGGGATCCGAAGCAGGAGGGGACAAAAATCTTATCTGGCCTCCAGGGAATAGCTTCGATGGTGTCAGGAGCCTTCTAAGCATGCTGCACGATAAGTCAGACAAAGACACAGGGATCGGTGCCGAAGTGGTAGTCTGTACCGAAGCTGGAACCGACAAAACTGGAGTCAACAATAGAGACGTCGGTTCCGAATAAGATGTCGGAGCTGACGTGGTCAAGGTCTGTGCTGACTGAGCGGTCGGTGCCGATACAGTAGTAATAGTCTGAACTGAGGAGCCCCTCGGTGCTGATATAGTGAAGGCTGCAGGAGAAGACAGAGCTGAGATCACTAATGCAGCTGAAGGCCTCGGTGCTGAGGGTCTAGGCACCGAAAGCACTCGGGCTGACTGAGTGCACTCTGGTGCTGAAACTTTAGCCTTTTTAGGTTTTGGTTGGCGGGAGTCCCCAGCTGGGGAAGAAGGCAAAGATTTAGCCTTGGGATGAGCATCCAAAATTTTCTTATGGGCTCTAGGAGGGGTTGAGGCCTCTGACCCAGAAATAGCCTCTGAAAAGGGAGATTTAAGAAGTCCCTTCAGCAACAACTTGTTTTTCCTTTCTAACAAGGTTCTATTAGAAAAATTTTCACAGATAGTACAGGGTGGGTCAACAGATAAGTGGGACGTCCCCAAACAATAAACGCACAAAGAATGTGCATCAGATGTAGGTAATTTGTCTCCACAATCAGAACACTGTTTAAACCCCGGACTACCTTTCTTATCTGCCATGATAGAAAAAGTAGATAGTAGAAAGGTTACCAGCAATGGTACAAAAGAATACCCGAAGGTATGAAAAAAAAGGGAAGATTACCAATGATGGTAAGGGGAGAAATACCTCACGGTAAAAAAGTAGAGAAAAGAGAAGAAAACTCAAGAAATATATGGTTGCTAGATGCGACAACGAAATAGAAACTTTTCTGACAGAAAAAGTAATATCAAAGACTATTTTGACAACAGATAACTATACTTAGCTCAAGAGAAGCAGCTTGACACAACCGAATGGCAATGCAGCAAACAAAATTTGAGGCAACAGGGAGAGGGAGATTATGGGCAAGAGTTTAGCTCGAGAGTTTGAAGCTGATGCGAGCTTGGAAAATGGCCGGCTCGGTTCTGAGGTTGGAACCGATACCCATGCATAAGGAATGAACGAGGATTAACAATATCAGATTAATAGATGTCCTTCTCTTCACTGCTGAATTATTCTTAACATAAGGAATCTTGTGCCAAGGATAGCCCTATGTCTGGCCAGTATACCAAAACCTTTGGAATTTATACACACTGTACATCACACTTATGATCCCTGTGCAAGGCATACAGCATAAAGGTGACATACAGATGCACATACTTCAGAAATGAAAAGCCCCAGGAGCAACAGAATATCCTATCCCTTTGGGAGAAGAGGAAAGAATAGTTGTGTAAAATCTTACCATAACCATAGATGTCATTGCTCTTCCATGTTGCAGTATTCATAATCATTGGGATTCCCAGCCTAGTAGACCTTAACACTACCACTTGAATGATTTTTAACTTAAGATGGCATAAACAGCAGTTCATTTATCAGAATACAAACTGCCCCTTTGCAGGATGAAGCCAAGATGTAAAAATGCACTTGTGGTGCACATACCATCACAGTTCAAGGAACAAGTACCAAAATGGGCAACAGCCTGGAGTTACATAGTATTCTCAGCACTGCAGAGATGACCAACTTGTCTCTTTCAATACTTTGTGTATGGGGTATAAGATGCCATCGACTCAAGTCATTTGGCCAATTCCAACAATTTTAACACTTCCCTCAAAGTCAGAATACATTGTAATAGGGGTGTGGAAGGGGCAGGTCAAAGTTCATTGGATATTCCATTCTTTATATATGATGTTTAGTCTTTTTTGAGTTTTAAAGTGTGCCTCTACATACATCAATTTATATGAAAGCTGTGTGACACTGCAGTTTCATCTGAGATGATTAGCACATCAAAACCAAGGGTAGTTTTTCTTTGTACTAATACACCTGGCACATTCCATTATCTAGGCTGGAGTATAATGTGGTTTTAAAAAAAAAAACTCTAAGCTACATTATTCTGTTATAGAAAATGCTTGCCTAAAAGAGAAGCGCTAAAGACTTGGCAGAGAATGACATACAGATGAAAGATTTTGGGAATGAGACTGCAGTTCAGTCTCAGTCTGGATTTGTCAAGAGTAGGTCATGCTTACTTAATCTGGTGGATTTTTCTGAAAAGGTCACCAAAGCAATGGATAAAGGCAAAATTGTACACACTGCATACTTTCATCTGGCCAAAGCTTTTGGCACAATTCCCCACTCAGGCACAGCAAAAAAGCTAAATAAAATGGGAATAAACCCCTATGTCACTCGGATTACCAACTGGTTGGCAGGACACAGATAATCAAAACAGGGAAAGTTACCTCCACAAAGAAACCAGTCCCCCAAGGTTCTGTGATGGGACCTCTCTTTTTTGGCGTCTACTCTTCTGAAGTAAAAGCCAATAAACACCAAAAGGGTAAGAGCAGTCACTGAATCCCCAAATGACTTGGCTATCTTGCAAGGTGGTTTGTCTCAAATAAAAAAATGGGTGTCAAAATGTATGCTTTGAGAAGTCATTTACAACAGGGAACTACCACATTAACAATATGCCCCTGACAGTTGACTTAGTTGATCAGGATTTGGGAGCTTATGTGAACAGTGATCTTTTGTCCACTGTTGTAAGAAAGTTTCTCAATACTGCACAGATTATAAAAAAATGGAGAGTGCTTAGATCTAGGGATATCGTCTCCCCCCTTACTCAGCCCTCATTAGGCCAGTCATTGAATATGTCCCCTTTGACATGTATCTGTCCAGACACATGCAACTGTAATGTTCTCAGATACCCTGCTAAAAGGAGACTAGGCCTAAACAGCATGTCCTACATGGGCTGACTCAAAGCCATGTCACTATACTCTATAGCCTACAGACTGCTAAGAGCAGACCTGTGTCTGGCATACAAGGCAGCCTCCGACCCATTTCTGAAGGATTTACTGCACATCAGCAAGTCAAATAGCATCAGAAATACATGGTCCAGGGATCTAAACCTCTTTTGCAACATCAACAGAATGGTTTGTAGGGACATGTATTCTTCTCAGAGGATACTGCTGCTGTGGAACAGATTCCCCAGCCACATAAAACACAGTTCAGCCCTATTTTCAAGCTCAACCTAGATCTGTGAAGTTATGAGGTAGTGCCATCTGTGCCAGGGAGAGAAAGGCAGTACATGTGTACATATTCCAGCATAGCTAGCTGAAGTTTTGTAAAGAATTTTATGTTATTTGACCATCACGCTGATTTGTACAGATTTTGAGTTAAAATATATTTGTAAAGTTACTTGTGTTAAAAATGCATCAACAGTAGGTCCTGCTGGATAGAAAGAATATAAGGATGTGCATTAGGTTGTATCATTGTAACTGATCAAATGTGTATGTTTATCAGAACCTTAGAAGGGTGGAAAGTTTGAAATTGTGCTATAGCTTTCAGATGCTGCCACAGATCTTAGCAAAACATTTATTGTACAGAGTAAGGGGACCAGAGGTGATGTCATCCTCTAACCAACATCTGGTTTCTTTGGAAACCTCGCAGCAGCACTTCAGAATCTGACAGGAAAGATGTACCACAGGATATACATCTCTCACATCCACACAGATAAGAGACATCATCTGGCTTTTGCTGTGGTAAGACACTCAGCACACATTACCTTGCCTTGTTTAAGTAGTCAGGAAACAGTAATTGCTTAGTTAGTGAAGGGCATTTAGTAAGAATAGTTTAGTATTATTTTCTGCATCTGTGAGAAACTATCCAACTGCATCATTTTTCAATCTCTCTGTGGTTAAAATTCTGTTTATTGTATTCAGTATTCTCCCGTTTTCTGTTTCATTATTTATCATTAAATATTTTAATACCTTTCATTTTGGCTGGTCCTTTAGAGAATACTTTTAACATCTTGAGAGTACTTACACTTGTCTTACTGACACTGTGATCACTCCTGAAAGCCTTGCTGATTTGGTCACAATCTATCATTTGTATTAGTATTAATTTTACACAGTATAATTGGGAACCCTTTGCAACAAACCTTAGGGTAGCTGACTGGTGGCAGCCTGATTACATTGGAGTCATGCAGAAAGAGGCATAGCTAGTAAATCTGTGCCAGCTTTTCCCAGGTGTGTATGTGTGTGTGAAACTCAAATATCCAAGTGTGTATGTGTGAAACTGCAATGGTATACACACTTTTGGTCACAAAACTGTTTTCCAGGCTATACAACTCTCATTTACAATGTATTCACACCACTGTAAACAAATTTGTATGGAAAGATCAGGGCCCTACAGTGTCATGATCTGCACGGCTGACCATTTTATATTTTGGGCTCATAATCTTGCACTGCTGGCATTAATTAATATGCAAAGTACAGGAACTATGTCTCTCAATCTACACTGCTACTGACAGTTAACATGCAAGGAATGACTAGCCTTTAGCACATACAGCAAATATGCACTGCTGCCTTGGGTCATGACAGACATCGACCATATCTAAACAAGCGTACACTGAACAGGTGCACCGTTAGAATCACTGGTTTCCATGGAGTTCACTGACCTTGCTATGAAACATAATGCCTTCCAGCGAAATCTTGCCCAAAGTAACTCGCACTCTGCCAAGGATACACACAAACACACACACACAATCCAAGCAATAATGATACTTTCTATTGCTAGTACTCTGTTCTTGCCTTTTCCCATAACACTGCCATGTGCTATACTAAACTAATGCACCAAGTACAAACTTACTGTTCAGTTTTAAAATGAGTGAACCAAAAGAGTAATTTGGCAATTACAGAAAAATCAGCATTTCAAAGGTATACGTCAACAGTTAATGGTTTCAACTTTATTGTGCCGATGTACTAATAAATTAACAGCTTTTGAAACTGAATATAAATATTTTTAAGTAATAAAGATGATATAAAAATACTAGTGACAGTTAAATGATCCTCCTCCTATCACTAATTAATTTAATTACCGCTTATGTTCTACAATAATTCAGTAGCTTCAAGTGACACACAGGCAAAATACAAAAGTTAGATCTCAATGACTCTGGAAAAGCAGCTGGTATTCTCTTTAATCTAGTGTCCCTGTAAAGAGTTAGTGCTTCTAAGCTTATTTACAAGTCCATCAAGTCCATAATCTAAGCAAAGATGAAAGTCCAGAAGTGCTGGTTCAGTATTTCCTGCACATTACAATTTTTTTCTGTTTTGAAATCAAAGCTGCCTAGATCACACAAAGTTCCATCCCAAATAAAGCACACACAGTTTACATGTATGCGGGGCAGTACACAATGCATATTAATGAGGCGCAGTATGCCTAATCTACCTTTCGCAGCTCTCAACAGTGTTGCTGGCTGTGAAACCTCATAAGTGGACATGAATAGAAATTCGGAGTAAAGGAAAGCATCAACGGTGCACATATTTGTGTGCAATGCCACAATTATCACCAGGGGTTTTACAGATAGCTCTCATTGTGTTAGTGCAACAAATCTGTATGGAGGCTAACTTAATGAGAGAACAAATAACCAGTAGTAGGGACATATTTGGCATAGATTTCATATAGAAATGTATTACAATATAACACTCACAACCTCTTAGAGTGACAAATGTGGACAAAGCCATAATAATGATGGGATAAGTGACCATGTTGCAAACCTAGGAAGTTGATAGAATATATAGGTTGTACATTAGCATGAACTTTCTGAAGAGCATGAAGTTTGAAACTCAAATGTTAGAGTCATCAGTTTCTAACTGCACTCTGCAATGACATGTCAATAATTTGCCAGGAAAAAAATATTATGAGGAAAAGATCACACTTTTGAGACAAAAACTGGGCATTTTGCACAGATCAGGACAAATGAGAGGTATGCACTCAAATTTATATAATATTGAGACACATCAGTCCAGAGATCATCCCACTGATATAGCAGGAAGCTACATATTTGGTAAGGAAAACATCTGGACGTCCTGGGAATATTTGGACAGTTTAGATGTACGAATATGAAGTATATGGTCCAAACAGTACAGGACAGTGTACCTACAATGCAGAGTATGCCCGGCATTCTGTACTGAAGCTGTGTTAATGATCTGTAACAGGACATGGGATTGCCATGTAAAAGGATCACCCAGGAAAAGTGTATGTACTGAATAGAGATGCACAGATGAATTGTAGGAATGAACAAAGGGAAAGAGTACAGGTGAAACTCCCGGATGTACAGCACAGGAGGGTATATCAATGGAAGATGGTTGTGGCAGCAACACCAAGCACATATCTATAAGGTACAGTATGGACTGTACAGTGAAAATGTGTTGTCTGTGAGTGTCACACAAGGTGACATAATGTGGAGGATGTCTGTGAGATAAGCATCCTTGCATGAATAATGTAGAGGACATCTATCAGGCATCTGACATACAACTGGGGTATGGTGCATATTGAGAAGCTGTGCAAAATGATACATCTGATTATGTGTACTCTCAGCAGAGGTCTCCAGTAAGATGGCCACAGGCAAAGGATCATGGCAAACATTACAAGAACCAACCACAATCATGGATAATATCAGAATAATACCTCCACTAATACCATGCCTCTGATGTAACATGTGTGATGTGGAGTGGTAATAGATGAGCCTGCACACACACATTTGACAAATATGATACATCCACACTCTGAGGGTAAACACGTACATTGTCTTGGTAATGTAAGGTCTGCAGGAGGTGTTAGGAGGGACACTGCTACACCTATATGGGTCAGTACCGTCAATACAAGATACGTGCCTTGTGTGCATGACATATCTAGGACACAATCCGCACTGTCACAAGTGATATACATGCCACTAATGTTGTCAAACACTTAAATATGCATTGTGTATAAGCTGAACATGTAGTATACATACATCTGGTGTAACAACTCTCTAAGGCCAAAAACAATGGATCCATGGGCCCAGACAATAACCCAGGATGCCATGTAAATAGCATAAAACATGACCTATCAGGCCCTCTGGAATTGCTATTTAAATGTATCCTCCAAACAGGCTTCATGCCTAATGAATGGAGAACAGCAACAGTCATGCCTCTGCACAAAGGTGGCCCATCAGCAGACCCTGGAAACTACAGACCCATAAGTGTCACTAGTCTTACAGGTAAAGCCATGGAAATGATCAATAGTGATAGAGTAAACCTCCAGACACTGGACCCAACCCAGCTTGGTTTCGTCAAGGGCAGGACACGCCTACTCAACCTGATGGACTTTGAGAAATCCACCAAAGTGATGGATGAGGGCAAAATGGTTCACATTTTCTACATTCACCTGGCCGAGGCATTTGACACAATATCCACTCAGGTATTGTTGACAAATTCAAGAGTTTAGGTACAAACACGTATATCAACCAGTGGATAGCCAAATGCCAAGACAGGACCCATGAAGTTAGAATTGGAGAGTCCACCTCTACAAAGAGGTCAGTCACAAGTGGAGTCCCTTGAGGATCTGTCCTTGGGCCACTCCTTTTTGGTACTTATTTCTCTGAAGTCAAGGCCAATGCCAATGGTCTCTGGTTGACTACATTTGCAGATGATTGCAAATTAGAAGCTGTCATTGAATCCACACTAACAAAGATGTTCTCCAGGAAGGGCTGACACAAACAACTGTTGTCAGAGCTATTGACTAAAGCTAAATGACAAGAAATGCAAAACAGTATCAATCAGGAAATCATCCACACCTGGCAACTATCATATTGACAACATACCCCATAGAGTTGATCCAGTAGTTATGGACACAAATAGACACTAATCTAGCCTTTGACTATCGCGTGTCTACACTAGTGAGTAAATTATTCTATATTGTGCAACTTATAAACAAAGTTATGGCATCTAGGTCCAAGGAACTCATGGCTCCACTGTATACCACATTCATCAGACCTATCACTGAGTACAACGCCCCCTTTGGTATGTACCTATCTTGGCATTCTGATAAGAGAAAAGGGACTGGATCCGAAAAGTGGGGGCAGTTCTCTGGAAAAAGAAAAAGCCCTTTCCACCACCTCAAAAGAAGATGGACCTGGAGAAGCTTTGACCTGCCTTTTTGGAGAAGAAACTCCCAATGAAGGTAGGTCCTGACCACATTCAGACCGGTGTCTCAAGGATGAGACCAGATTTGAACTGTCCAGGGCTGAGACATCAAGGGGAAGAGACGGATCTGACAAAATTGGAGTCAAACCTATCTCCTCAGATCTGATGCCAACACTTTGGCTCTGAAACTCATTCCAATCCAAGGGTACCAGAGCAGAACTAGGCAAGGATACAGTTGGAGTCAAAGAAGAAGCCTTCCCTGGATATAACACTGGACCTCTTGGCGATTTCAGATCCTAGGACTCCAAAACCACTGGATGGATCGGAGAAGGAGATACAATGGTCCTGGATATAGCAGGAATACTCATGGATCCAAAAGGGGATGGAGCTCATAAGATCCCCATCTCGATCTGAGCTCTGAGAAACTTTTGCATCACCCTATCCACATATGCTTCTGATAAACTTCTGGGGACCTAGAAAAAGTTGTGGATAGGAGCCTGGAGTGTTTTTTGGGAGTCAACAACTAAGCAGGCACAGTAGGTGATATGGGTTTAATATGAAATTCTGGAGTAAGACTCCTGTGAGATGTACAAGACTTCAGATGCAAAGGTATTGTTGTAGGGGATGCTGAGATAATAGCAGCTGAAACTTTCAGATCCAAAGGTTTCAGATCAGAAGATGGGATTGTTTGGATCTGATGATGTCAGATCCGAAATTTTTCTCGTTTTTTCTGGAGACTCCAGCAAAGACCTTGGGGACTTTGTTGGAAAGCATTTCTGATGCTCCAAGACAGCTGACCTGCTAGATTTGGAGGGTGGTTGAGCCCCAGAAGAAGTTTGTTTCACCTATCTGCCAAGGCCCTAGGGATGAAAGTAGAGCATACTGAACAAGAAGTGTCCAAATGCTCCGGTCTAAGGCAGTACACATACTCCTTCTGGGCATCTGAATTGGGAATTTTATGCCCACAAAAAGTGCATTTTTAAAATCCTGTAAGTTTATCTGACATGGCACATAACCAATAAAGAGCAACAAAATAATCAAGAAGTTTTTTTTTTTAATAAAAGAGAAAGAAAAATGAAAAGGTGAAGATTTTAATTTCCAACTACTGTAATTTAACAGAATTACCCCTACATGATAAAAGGGTAAGCAGTAATACCAGCAATGGCAACAGAGATTTACTATTTAGAAGAATAGTATAAATTCCTAATGTTCTGCGAAAAACTAAGAGGGAGGAGATATATATATATATATATATATATATATATATATATATATAGAGAGAGAGAGAGAGAGTAAGATAAAGGCATATTTTAATGTTTTTAACAACAGAAAAAAGATTAAAATAACTCACTAAATTAGCTTTACTGATGCTTGAAAGAGGAACCTGCATCTGTTTGCAATGGAAGCAAATGAGAAGTAATGGGAATGGAATAGTTCATTACAGGTAGACTGAAGAGTTCAATAGATGGATCCAAAGTCTGGAATATACAGCAAAGTCTGATCTGAACACATGGGTTGAGGAAACATGAAAAGGACATCAGACCCAGGATTTTCAGGTTTCTTAATCACTCAATCTGACCCACCATATCCTAGAACTGCTTAGGGTTGTATATAGTTAACTGGTAAGACTTAAACATGCATTTTGCTTAGATGCAATCTAATTTGCATTAATAACTCATTTATGTTAAAGGTCATTAAAAAGAAGTTATGTTCTTACCAGAATGTTCCATGTGTATTGTCCATCTTGTCCTTTATTCTCACTTGTGGGTCAGATCCGTCTCAGTCAATATTCCAGCTCGAGGCCTTCAGCAAAGCTTATGGGCTACATTTTTACCCATAATTCCTTCCCCTGATACCTCAGATCTTGTTTGCTCCCCAAAGATGTATGAAGAGGAGTTGCATGGTAACTACTTGAAGATGGATTGAAACACATACACACACATATATATATATATATATATATATATATATATATATATATATATATATATCAGAGAAAGCAAAAAACACGAACACCATTTAATCGAACCTAAAATGATCTAAAGCACACATTTATATCAAAGTCATCGATCCGTAAACAACACGAACACCATTTAATCGAACCTAAATGATCTAAAGCACACAATATCGAACATTCAGAACAGCAAATTTTTTTCCCTGGGAAAAAAAATCGCTATTCCGAAACACATTCACACAACACAGGCACACCACAAAAACAGCAATCCACACATTTACGCTTAAAATCATACATATAACCCTACACTAAACTATACAAACACTACTATCTAACCACTTACCTTAACCCAACCCTAAGTTCCGTCACTATCGCGCACACACCTTACCTGTGCCCTAACTCACTTAACCCACCCCAACCCTAAATTCTTGTCATTATCGTGCACTCACCTCACCAGCGCCCTAACTCTAACTCACGTAACTCGCTCCCTAAACCTAATGTCCACACAATCACGCACTTACCTGAACCCCCGTAACATTCCACCACAGTGCTAAAAATTGCGAAGCCACAGAAACGGACAACCAAATTCTTTCCCTAGGAAAGAATTAGATGTTCTGCAGCTTCTCTATTTTTAGCGTTCGCTGCATAGGGTTCGACATCGTGGCATTTGATGTGATCGGCTTTTGATAACGCGATATGAACCCTATATATATATATATATATATATATATATAGATAGATATAGAGATATATATATATATATATATATATATATATATATATATATATATATATATATATATATATATCGGTCTACCTGAAAACACTGACACGCAAAAACACCGACAACGAGATAACAGACATCACAAAACCGCAAGTTCAAAAACACGACACTTCACATGCTCAACAAACCACAATCCCGACAATCAACAAAACAAAACAAATACCTTTTCCATAAAACACACACACAACACAAGCACACCAAAAACCTTACAAACCTACACTAAACCTTACATACACAACTATCTATGCACTAACCTTAACCCAAACCCTAAGGTCAGTCACTATCACACACTTACCTCACCCGCACCCTAACCCTAACTCACTTAGCCCACCCCTAACCCTAACGTCTGTCACTATCGCACACTTATCTTACCCGCACCCTAACCCTAACTCACTTAGCCCGTCCCTAACCTTACAGTCTGTCACTATCGCACACTTACCTTAACATGTCGGTGTTTTCAGCGTCGGGATTTTCAATTGTCGGTCATTTCCGTTGTTGATCTTCTGGTGTCGGTTATCTCATTGTCAGCGTTGCCAGCGTTCGGTGTTTTCAGGTAGACCCATACATATATATATGTGTGTGTGTGTGCATATGTGGGTATGTACCTGCTCCCCTGAAAATAGAAGAGGAGTGAAAGAAAATTCTCTCTGAGGCTATATACGTATATATCCCTATTTAGTCTTACCTGCCAGTAGTGTACCAAGAGTCTAGGCAGGGTGAGGAGGGAGGGAGGGTTGTGAAAATAAAGAATGAGATTGACAACACACATGGAACGCTATGGTAAGAACATAACTTCTTTATGTGACGTTGCCAATCTCTCCTTTATTCTGACTTGTGGGACCATGTCCCTAGCAACAGAGCTCTTGGGTGGCTCAGGGGAAAATATTCCTCAGGACCATAGAACCAAAGGCTGCTCTACTCCTGGATGGCAGATCTACTTTGTAATGAGTGATGAAAGTATGAAGGCTGGCCCAAGTAGCAGCTGCACATATATTGTCCAGAGGTAGTCTAGTTTGGAAAGCTGCAGAGGTGGCAACAAATCTAGTAGAGTGGGCTTTAGTACCATTTGGAAGGTTCTTGTTATTAGAATCATTAACATAGGATATACAACATGTTAGCCATTTGGATAATGTGAGACTGGGTAGCTTTTCCTTGTGTTGCAAAATGAAACAAAAAGTTGGTCTAATTTTCTGAATTCTGAAGTCCTGTGTAAATAAAAACTTAATTGTCTATGAACATCAAGTAAGCACAAAGAATACTCTCCTTTATTTTGAAAGTGGGGGAAGAATACTGGAAGGTCAGTAGATTGGTTCAGTGTACTCCCTGTAACCACCTTGGGTAGGAAAGATGGATTGGTGTGCAACACCCTATCTTTGTGAAAGGTTAGGTATGGGGGTTTTATTGACAAAGCTTGTAATTCAGGTACCCTTCTAGCAAAAGTTATTGCCACCAAGACCAGAGTTTTTAATGAGAGATACTTCAAATCGTATGTGGCAGAAGGCGCAAATGGAGGAAGTACAGCGGATATAAAAAGTTTGCACACCCCTGTTAAAATGCCAGATTTTTGTGATATAAAAGTGAGACCACAATAAATCATTTTAAAACTTTTCCCACCTTTAATATGACCTATAACCTGTACAACTCAATTGAAAATCAAATCTGTTAGGGGAAAAAATATAAAAAACATACAATACACTGGTTGGGTAAGAGTTCATACCCTTAAACTAATACTTTGCTGTGTGTGCACACTCTTCAACTAATACTTTGTTGAAGCACCTTTTCATTTAATTACAGCATTCAGTTTTCTTGGGTAGGAGTCTCTATCAGCATAGCACATATTGACTTGGCAATATTTGCCTGCTCTTCCTTGCAAAAGCACTCCAAATCTGTCAAATTGTGAGGGCATTTCTTGTTCACAGCCATCTTCAGATCACCCCACAGATTTTCTATTGGATTTAGGGATGGGCCTTGGATGGGCCATTCCAAAAGTTAAATTTTCTTCTGGTGAAGCCATTCTTTTGTTGATTTGGATGTATGCTTGGGGTCACTCTCGTGTTGAAAGGTGAAATTCATCTTCATCCTTCTAGCAGATGCCTGAAGGTTTTTGGCCAAAAGTGACTGGTATTTGGAACTGTTCATAATTCCCACCACCTTGACAAAAGCCCCAGTTCCAGCTGAAGAAATGCAACCCCAAAGCATGATACTGCAACCATCATGCTTCACCATGGGGATGGTGTTCTTTTGGTGATGCAAAGTGTTGTTTGGTGCCAAAGGTACCTTTTGGAATTGTGGCCAAAAAGTTCAACCCTGGTCTCATCAGACCATAACACATTTTAGTTGAACATTCACTGAAGCCACTGCTGCTCCATCATTGAAGATCTCTGTTAAAAATTGAAGAACGTGAACTGATGCTGTAAAGGGGTCTATGTCCTTACTGTTAAGCCCATATTACAAATGTCTTCCACTTGCTTCTATAAATTTTTGAGTAAACAATTTATGAGATGATAAAATTATATGCTTGACTGGGGAGGACAGGAACAGAAACCTGACAATTAGTATTAGGCCACCTGCCGTTGTGGGCCATTTTAACCCTGGGCAATTACCCCATCTGAGAATCAAACCCTGCACCTTGTGTCTACACGGTAAACACCTTAACCATTATGCCAACCTCCCAACCCCCTGAAGTTTAACTTAAGCAGCCAAGCTGTTAATCTCAAATTATCTAGATTGGGATAAACCATCCCTTAAGGATGAGTCAGATCATCTGGAACAGAGTCCACAATCCAGCATTCGTTCCAGAGATGAGGCTGAAGAAATGGAAACCAGATTTGATGAGGCCAGTAGGGGGCAATTAGGAAAATGGTCGTCTCCAACAAACTTGCTTTCTGTAGGAACTTTGGAATTAGAGTAGGGGGAAACACAAAGAAGTCCCATGGGCCAATCGTGAACAAGTGCATCCCATGGTGACTCTCCCATTGGGAGATTAAGGTGAAGTAGTTGCTGCATTTGCCATTGTCGCGTAATGCAAAAAGGTTGTAGCAAGGCTGGCCCCTTTGCAGAATACCATATCCGCTACATTCTGACTGAGGGACCACTTGTGTTGCCATAAGATGGCCCTTCTCAATTTGTCAACAATCAAGTTGGATCTCCGTGGGATGTGCATTGCTATTAGAAAGTGGTTGGGGGCTATCATCCAATGCCAGACCCTAAGAGCTTCTTGACAAAGTAGGTAAGACCCTCTTGTTCTTGCCTAATGCCTTGAACTGTCTTCTCCAGAAAATGCCCCCCACCCCATCAAGGAAGCATCTGTGGTCACCATGGCTAGAGGTTGTCGGGGAAAAAAGGAGCGGCCCTGAAAAACTAATTGTGAGTGGAGCCACCATTGTAGCTCTTTCTTGCAGGCCTCAGACATTATCTTGTGAGACACAGGAAGTTCCAAGATCGAACACTTGAGTAAACAGTATCCATTCGAGTACTCTTGTATAGAGGCAAGCTAGAGGAACTAGAATGATGGAAAGAGCCATTCTCCCTAGCACTTGCAGAACCAGTTTCGCAGTGGCTTTGGACTTTTTTATGAGCATCCTGGTGAGATGGCGGAGGTTGTGTACTCTGTCTCAACAGAGTCTTGCTATTTGAGTGGTAGTATCTATTGCCACTCCTATGATCCTTAAGGCTTGTGATAATTCTAGCACAGATTTCTCGTAATTTATGGTAATGCCCAGAGAGGAGCAGAACCTTGTCTTCTTTACTGATTTGTTTAGGTTGCTGAGATCTAGAATGGGTCTCCAGTCCCCTGTTTTCTTTGGACCTATAAAGAATCTTGAGTAGGTTCTGGATCCTTTCTGGTCTGCGATGACTTCATGGATGACTATTTTGCTTAGCAACTCTTGAATTTCTATAGTTGCTTATTCTTTTTGACTGGGTGGAATATCTGGAATAAATTTGTTTCTGGGGATGGGAAAAGAGAAGGGAATGATACATCCTCCGGATATTATGTCCTGCATCCATTTGTCATTTATCTTTTGCCAGGCTTACCAGTGCAGGGATAATCAACCCCCATCTGCCTGCAGAGGAGAGCAATCAAGCGCAGGAAATGTCTGCCAAATAAAAAGATTCCCTGGAGCCATGGTTTTGCGGACCCCCTGCTGAGAAAGTGAGGTCTCCCGTTGTTGTTCCCCCCTCTGCCCCTGAGGAAACTTCTACCTTGTGTGTCCTTATAAGACCTCTGTGATTTTCTTTACATTTTCCACTACCTTTTTGGCCTTTGGGAAGAGGTCTGATAGGAGTGGAGAAACATACTCCAATGGCAGATAAGGTCCTACCTTCTTGTTCACACCTGGTGAGCATTTCCTTCACTTCTGACCCAAAGAGGGACGTTAATGAAGGAAGACTTCAAGGGCTCTGTGAAACTGCAAAGGTGCATCCAAGCCCGTCTCCAAAGAGAGAGAGACAAGCCTGCTGCCCTACTCATTCCATTTGCTTCGTAAGAAACCAGCCTCATGGAAGAATTGACTACTGAGTTTAAGGTAGCGAGCTGAGTAGTGACTGTCTGCTGCTGCATCGGCTACAGCTCCTTGAAGGGAGTCTGATAACTCTTTAATCAGGTGCCTCTGAAGTCTTGTAAAGTGGGTTAGGTAATTCAGGAACTGTAAGGCAAAGGTCGTTGATTCGAAAACATGCTTCTCATATCTACCAATAGTCCTGGAGTCTTTATTAGGAGGATGGATAGAGGTACTCGTCTCAGAGTTCCTTTCCAGTGGCCACCATGGCATCAACTCCTACACCTTTCGTAAGAAAATTTTTGTCTTTGGGGCAGTGATGTATTTATTTGGCCTCCTAGGAGTAGTGTTTATGGTATCCTGGGTCTCCCAATCCTTTCGAGAGACAAAGTCGATAAGCTCATCAAAAGGTGGAGTAATCCAATAAGTTGAAGGGCAAGATGCAAAGGCCTTCAGGAATACAGACTCCTCAGGTGAAGGGGGGAGGACTGCCTATCACCTCTGCTTCAATAGTTCTAGGATATCTCCAAAGGAGACATCTACAGGAGGTGATCGTGGGGAACCTTCTGCCTCATCAAGGTCAGTATCGGATGTGATAGTCTCTTCTGTGAAGTCTAGATGTTTCCTCTTACATGTCCTGTGCTGAGGGACCTCTTCAGTGGGGTACTCTGGAGAGGTATCAGAAGTGGGGGCAGTATCCTGAGGTACATCCTGAGTCCTAGAATCTCTGCGGACCTATGGAGAAGGCCCATGAGAAGACAAAGGCACCTGACCTAAAGAGGGAGGAAGAACTGATGACAATTGTGTACCAGACCATGAAGAAGTCAAAGCCCTCCTCATTACCTCAAAGGAAGACCCTCCCCACTCCAAGGAGGTCCATGGATCTGACTGTCAGTGCAGAAGGTCTCTCCATAGCTGAAGAGGGCAGCTCTGAAGTAGAGGTAGGAGCCGAGCTCACCCGTGCTGAGGCCCCGGGGACAAAGTCGCCTATAAAGATATCTGAAACATCTCTGTGGACCTGACAGGGGAGTGTCAGTTCCTAGAGGTCTCCTGCTCCGAAGACAGGGAAATGCTCAGGGCTGATATTGGAACTGGGGAAGTTATAAGTCCCGGTACCGACACAACCTGGATGTCAGAGTCTTCTGGCTCCAAAGAAGAAGGATGGATGGGAGGAGGAACTACAGCAAGAGAAAGGGTTTTTGTCTGAACTGATTCCTTTGGGCTCGGATCCATGAGAATTCTGGTCAAGGTAGGTGCTTAAAGTCTCTTCACGACCTTATCCATGTCTTCATCTGACAGACTCCTGTTGGACCTAGTGGATAGGGAAGGAGATGTTGAAGGAGCCAAAATCAGAGAAGAGAGCCTGGAAGAAATCTTTTCTACTGAAGGAGATTGGCTCCAGTGTCTCTGCGCTGAGGATGTTGTCGATGCCATTGGAAATTCCCACTCCAAGGAAATACTGGAGCCAGGAGTGGGTGTCTGTTTTGGTGAAGTCTTTGGATCTGTCAATTTTGGAGCTTTCTGCTTTGGCTCCGACGAGGATCTCAGCTCTGTGAAGGCCTCTTAACTGGTTTGTCTGACATTTCGGTAGATAATAAGCCTCAAAGAAAGGTATTTTCAAAAGGTCTTTCAATATTAACTTGTTCTTGCATTCCATCAAAGCTCTGTGGTTAAATTTATGGCAGATGGAGCAAGACTCTTGTATGTGTATATCCCCTAAGCAATACATGCACAAGGTGTGCGAGTCGCTAAGGGGCATTTTTGTAATGCACTTCTCACACTTTTTGAAGCCTAAAGGCTTGCTTTCTTTTTCAGACATTATCAACATAAGGCAAGAAAGATACAAAATCACTCTCACTCAAGGAAAGTCCTTTTACTTAAACAGACTTAAGGTACTCTCTCATACAGAATAAATTTTAAAGTTTAAGGTTGAAAGTTTTATTAACGGAGGAGAGGAAGGTCCTCTAACTTAAACAGACGTTCCTAAAACGCCATCTAACTTAAACGGATATATGGCGAAAGGGAAGTTCTAAAACGATATCTATAGATATATATATATATATATATATATAAAGAGAAATATATAAGAAAATAGCAAAGAACATCTAAGGTATCAGGGGAAGAAATTATGGCTAAAAATGCAGCCCACGAGCTTTGCTGAAGGCCTCGAGCTGGAATATTGGCAGAGACAGATCCAACATACCTATCCAACCCACAAGTGGGAATAAAGGCGAGCTTGACATCACATAATTAGTTTAAACATGCTTTTAATAAAGAATATAATGCTAAATATAATAGCTACAACTGTACTGTGTATTTTTCCAAACTTGTTGCAGACATTTTTATACACACACACACACACACACACACACATATATATATATATATATATATTATTCATTCACTTATTCATTTAACTGGGGACAAAAATTCTAGGAGCTCATGTAGTCAATTTGGTTGACATGTAACCCAGTCAATTTATTTTGCAGATAAACCAAACAAACCTATCCTTCCTTTTTTGTATTCCAAACATAAAAACATTTTTTTTTTCCTTTGAGCTCTATCCTCCGTCAACATGTTTCTCTTTAAAAATTTTTAGTTCAGCCACCAAACATGTATACAGATCATTTAATACCTTACTCTCTCTCTCTCTCTCTGGACAATAGGGCCAGCATGCAAATTTAAGGCACCCACCATTTTTGCACCTTCCCCTTTGATTTTAGCAATACAGTTATGAAGTTCTATGCTTTTTTTTGTAATTTGCCCCTCCAAGGCTAACCAACTACTTCCAAAAACCTTATCAGACAGAGCCATTTGCAAATTTTCTGAAGGTCCATCTGAAGACGGTACAGCCTTACCTCCATTCACCATGTTACCAACAGTCTAGATTTGCATTTTTGGTAAATGCAATTTTTTTGTATTTTGCAGTTTTGTCATCAACACTATTACCTAATCAATAAATTGGTTAACCTACTGGTTGCTGTACTTCATTTGGCCATGCAACTCCTTTCCAGAATTGTACTGGCAGGGTAGTGCAAGAACTTGACAGGCAACCCATCAAAATGTACTGTACGATAACAGTAAGTGCAACCAAACACAGGAGATAAACAGTAGGAGTTACCAAAGAAAGAGCAATCTGTGTGTGGTACTCCACCTTTGTAGTGTTACACAGAGTAACAGTGCATGTGTACTGTGCCTGTCATCTACTGAGTCATGTCCTGAGTGGCATAACCTTTGCTGATGTTACAGTGCCTATGGCAGATGGTCTGTGCATGCACACAAACAGCATGAAGCCCTGCCTAAAAGGAATACACATAATAAACAGAATGCGACAACTGTTGCTGTAGCACTGATGGCACAGTGACATACAGCAACAGGTACAGCCACTCGCACACAGGAATGCAAGTGTTAAGGATTGGCCAATCCCCACTGTGGGATCATCTTTGGACTGTAGAACAGCTAGGGTGTGTGTGTGTGTACACATATGAAAGTGCATGCAAATACATGTGAAAGTAAAATGTAAAACATAACCAAAATCAAAGCATCAATGATTGCTTAGAAACTATGCACTATGATCTGTGGGACCACCTGGTCCAAGCTTAGGACACTTATTAACAGATGTGGAGAGAAATACTTCTAACCTTCCAGACTAATGTATTGTACCAAGTATAATACATCAGTGCAATTGCTTTGTGTATGAAATGTACACTTACTCCTGTACTTCTTTATTCATGTACTTACATACACTAGGAAACTGTAACACTCCACTGTGGTTGACACTAGTATTTTAGGTAATGAGAGGCAAGCAATACTCCATACTTGCCTATCGACCTCTACTGCTTACACACTGGCAATCTCAATTTAGATCATCAGTAGTATCACACTACAAAATGAAAAAGCCAACCCTACCACAAATCTGATTATACCATATGTCCACATATAGCACACCCTACCATGCACCTATTCTTTTCGTGAAACACACATTACTCCTCCTTACGTATTCTGCTAGGAATTACATTTTGTTTTGCTGCTGATCCAGTGGAGAAGGATGATGCATTCCTGCTTGAAGTTGAGGTGATCAGAGTTTGAATAGTGGCTCATGCTCTTGGTGTCGATACACTGGGGAAGAGTGAAGAGGCATGACATGTACAACTTCCCTGGGAAAGGAGGTGTGGTTTCAGAGGCCGTCTGTCTCCTACCTCTTGGTACAGCCTACTTTCAGGTATCTGCTCCTTGATGTGTACATGTGCACACTGCAGGGAATGTCAGCCATGAAGAGACATGTATACTCACTACACAATTTGGGGATGATAAAAGTACAGTTTTGTACCTACCATAAATGTAGATGTCCGATAGATATGCAACTGCAGTCATAACATATAGGTTGTCCTGCCTCAGGCAGCCCTCGGTCGGCCGGATTCCAAAGTCTGGGTCCGGCATCGGCTGGTGTCGCCTCCTCTCCGACGTCAGAACGGCTGGAGTATAAAGGCATCGGCCAACGCCATCTTCTTCAGTGTTTCTTGCCCCAGATGCCAGGTGCCCTCCTAGGAAGGCTAAATTTGGTGAATGGATAAACAATTCCAGACATGCACAACAGTAATAAACAGATGCACCATAGGAGATACCCCCAGCTAATAGGAATAGGGGTAGTGGACCCATAAAGAAAGTTGCAGAGGGGTAGGAGGGTGGGAAAATCTGACTGCAGTTGCATATCTATCGGACATCTACATTTATGGTAGGTACAAAACTGTACTATGTCCTTCAAGAATGCAACTGCAGTCATAACATATGGGTTGAATACCATAGCCAAGCTGGGGGTGGATGGAACTAAGAAAGGGATGGTGTAGCTAAAATGCCCTGCAGGACTGCCGAAGCAAAGCCTGCTCGGGATCTGGAGTATAAGGGCAGGTTGTAGTGCTTGGTAAATGTATGCACGGAGCACCATGTAGCAGCGTCTAGAATGTCCTTTGTAGCCACTCCTCTTAGGAAAGCTGTGGATGTGGCTATAGCTCTGGTGGAATGTGGCCTAATATTGGCTGGCACACCTTTTCCATGGAAAGAATAGCAGAATCTGATGCAGTGTCCAATCCATTTTGAAATTGTTTGGAGATTGCTTTTCCTTGTACTCCAGCAGCATAGGCTACAAACAGTTGGTCACACTTTCTGGTGGCCTTAGTTCTGTCCAAGTAGTAGCATAGTTGCCTGTGTATGTCCAAAGTATGCAGCAGTTTTTCCCCCCTGTTTTGCGGATTGGGGAAGAAAGTAGGCAGGTGAATAGCTTGATTTAGAGACACCCTGGAAATTACTTTTGGCATGAATGTAGGATTGGTTCTTAGAGAAACTCTGTCCTGATGAAAAATGAGGAAGGGAGGTACTGCCATGAGTGCCTGTATCTCAGAGACTCTTCTTGCAGATGTGACTGCCAATAGAAAAAACATTTTCCATGATAGAAATTGCATTTCTGAAGTTGCTACTGGCTCAAAAGGAGGAAGAGTTAATTTTTCCAAGATGAAATTGAGGTCCCATGCAGGTACTGGCTGTTTTCTGGGAGGTTTGATATTCTTTATTCCTCTTAGGAACTGTCTTAGCAAAGGATGTGAAAACACTGGTGGATCACAATTGTATTTTGCTGAGATTGCTGAGGCGTGAATCTTTATAGAAGAATATGAGTCTCCAGTATGAAACATTTCTGCCAAGTATTCCAATATCTGAGGTATACTCAGTAATGTTGTATCCTGACCCCTGTTGGCATTCCAGATGCTGAATCTCTTCCACTTGGCTGAATAGGTTTTTCTGGTGGAAGGTCTGCGTGCTTCCAGTAAGATCTCTTGAACTTTTTTGGAAAGAGAGATAGCGGAAGGAGTCATGGTAACCTCCAGGCTGTCAGATGCAATGTTTTCAGGTTTTGATGGACAGTCCTGTAATTGTGTTGTGTTAGAAGCAGGGGTCATAGGGGCAGAGGCCACGGTTTGGTCCGGGTTATGCTCAACAGCAATGGGTACCAGTGTTGCCTTGGCCAGTCTGGAGCTATCAAAATGCCTGTTGGTTGTTCTGCTTTGATCTTCAGTATCACCTTGGTCAGCAGAGGTAGAGGAGGGAATGCATACATTTTTAGGGAATTCCAGCTGAAGGAGAGAGCATCCGGTTTCCAGGCTAGAGGATGGTGGGTCCTTGTGCAGAACTTTTCCAGGTGATGATTCATGTGAGAAGCAAAGAGATCTACGTCCGGTCTTCCCCATGTCTTTGTTATTTGTGAGAAAATGTGAGGATGCAGCATCCATTCGTGTGGATCCAAGAAATTTCTGCTCAGCTTGGCCGCCAGTACATTGTCCTTGCCTGGCACAAACTGGGATTGCAAATGTATCTTCAGACTCAGGGATTTTTCCCAGAGAATCATTGTTAGTCTGCAGAATGAGCGCCTCCCTGCTTGTTTATATACCACATGACAGTGGTGTTGTCTGTCCTTATTAGCAAATGTCCTTGTTGTAGTGATTTTTCGAAAGTCTCGATTGCATGTATCACTGCCAACATCTCTTTTTGGTTTATGTGCAGATGTCTTTCCCTTGGTGTCCATAGACCTTGAATGCATCTGCCCTCCATGTGCACCCCCCATCCATGATCTGAGGCGTCTGTTGTAATCATTTGACCTGCTTGAGGTCTGTTGAAAGACATGCCTTTGTTTAACTGACTTGCTTGAGCCCACCACAAAAATTATTTTTGCAGACATGGAATGAGTGGGATTACGTCCTCTAGGCTTTGGCTGTGTTGGGACCATAAGCTTTTCAAGTACCATTGCAGCTTTCTCATATGAAGTCTTGCCAAAGGTATCAGAAGAATGCAAGATGCCATGAACCCCAGGGCCTGCAGGATTTTCCTTGCAGTCAGCTGGGAGAGCTTTGCTAGGCCTTTGAAGTACTCTGGTAACTGCTGTTGTTTTTCCTCTGTGAGGTAGGCCATTTGAGTTTCTGTGTCCAGTTTGGCTCCTAGGAAAATAATCTGTTGGGATGGCAGTAGTCTTGATTTCTGAATGTTGACTGTGTATCCCAAGGCCTGCAGTAGTTGAATGACATAGTCCAAGTTTGCTATTAAGGTTTGTTTGTTGTCTGCTTGTATGAGGCAGTCGTCCAGGTATGGGTATATTTGAATCCCCTGGAGTCTGCAGTGTGCCACTACTGATGCCAGGCATTTCGTGAACACTCTGGGCGCAAGTAGATAAGCCAAACGGCAATGCTGAGAATTGATAATGCTCTGTCCCTGCAAGAAATCCAAGGTATCTTCTGCAGCTTTGTCTGATTGGGACATGCAGGTATGCCTCCTTGAGGTCCAGAGTGACCAGCCAAGACCCCTTGCCCAGCATGGGAAGGAGTTGCTGCAACGTCAGCATTTTGAACTTTGGCACAATGAGAAAAGTATTTAGAGTAGACAAGTCCAGTATAGGCCTCCATTTGTTTTCTTTTCTTGGAACAAGGAACAGTCTTGAATAAAATCCCTGGCCTTGTTCCTGAGGAGGAACCCTTTCTATTGCTTTTATACTTAACAGCTTTGAAACTTGAGTGAGTGCCTCTGCCCTCTGATGATGTGGCAGGTTTGGCATGCCTTGTCTTATTGGTAAAGTATGGAAGTGGAATCTGTAACCCTTGTCTATTAAATCCAGAATCCAGTTGTCCTTGGTTAAGATATGCCAGTTTTTTGAGAATAAGGATAATTTTCCGCCCAAAGGTGCTTCTCTTTGAGCCTTTGTAGGTGGTATGAAAGTCAAGTCATTGTGATTGTCCTTGTGGTGCAGCTGGGCTGCCTGCGCCACTTCTCTGATTTGGAGGTTGCCATTGGCGGCCCCTGTAGGATCCTCGGTATTGCCCTCTACCTCGGGCACGCCTGTTTTTTCCCCCTTTGAAACTTGTCAGAGTCTGGGAAGGACCAATTCTTTGAAGGCCAGTTTCTGCTGAATCTGGGTGGCTGAACCTGGGGGAAATCCTTGACTGTCTGTACTGACTTAGCTTTTTCCTCAATGGATTTCAACAAATCTTGTGCATTAGCACCAAAAAGCTTCTGTTTTTCCAGAGGTGCATCAAGCAACTTTACTTTAACATGGTCTGGCAATGGCTGATCTTTTAACCAAGCATGTCTACGTATCACAGCCCCAGTCATAGCTGCCCTACATGAAGCCTCCAATGCATCATAACCACACTGAAGAAAATGATTGTTAACCTGCTGAGTGTTATGTATATGATCCTGCAATGCTTTTCTATCAATAGGCTCAGGAGAGGCTAGCTTTTTCTGTAAATCATCCAGTAAAAAATCCTGGTACTGAAACATATGAAAAAGGCAGTTAAGTGACCTCATGGCTAGGGTGGTAGAGGTATAAACTTTTTTACCCCATCTCTCCAGGGACCTAGCTTCCCTATCCACTAGCAGTGGATTCTTGGCATTGGAAGTAGCCACTCCCTTGGGGCCCTGTGAAATAGTTTCTAGATCCACAGAGTGGGCCTTAAAGAGATGTTTGTGAGTGTCAGGGGCCCTGTAATATCTGTCTGGCTTGACAGGAGCAGGGGGGAGAGAATCAGGGTTAGCACTGGAGTCAGAAAAAACATCATCCAAAACATCCATAACTGGAGGAATAGCTAAAGGTCTGTGCTGGGGAAGCTTGAGGAAGGTACGTAGCCTTTTCCTGGAATCCGAGAATTCCTGACCCTGCCATTTAAAATGTTCCCTCATAGAGTGCAGGACTTCACCAAACGAGAAATCCTCTGGAGGGGAGGCAGAGGGAATTGATTCCTCAGCATCAGAGTCCTCATAGGCCTGGAAGGATTCTTCTTGGGTATCTGAATGCTCAGAATCCCCAGAGGCTTCATCTGAAGAGAGGTTGTCAGCCTGCTCAGTTCTGGGCCTTTTCTCTGCATGTGGCTGAGAACCTCTGTCTGGGTGAGGCTGAGACCCCCTAATAAGAGAAATAAGATCTGCAGCAAGAGACATGATCTGTTTATCAGAAGGGGCCTGAGCAGCAGGTTTAGGATGGGCCTTGGCCTGGCTGGCGGCCTTAGCACGTGCAAAGGCCTTGATGGACATGGATACAGGAGGCCTTGCAGCCCCACGTGCAGGAGTAACCTTGTCTACAGGAATGGTGTTGGGTAGATCCAGAACTTCGGTTTCCGGAGGAAAATCAACAACCGGCACCGGAGAGGTCTCCGAGACCGAAGGACGCGTTAATGCTGTGTCGTCGGCCTGGAGCGGTTGAATTACCGCTTCCGAAGGGACTGAAGCACTAGCGGAGGGTTTAGGAGGTGTATCGGTGGTGGACGCGGGCCGAGGATGTCGGTCCCGGTCCTTTCATTTTTTGGTAGATTGAGTTGTCAGTTAATCCGACGGCATGATATATGCGAAAGATTCACCGAAAAAGTCTTCAGCAAATTCTGCCCGACGCCTGAGAGTGCGCTTATTAAAGCAAGCACAGGCAGCACAAGCCGAGACGTCGTGGTCTGGGCCCAGGCAAGGAAGGCAGTAAGAATGGAAGTCCTTATGAGGTATTTGTTTACCACAAGACAAACAATTATTAACTTTCTCAATTTGTTCTGACATCGGCTGAGGCAAGAAAAAATGTTCCCCAACGGGGTACTTAGCTTTTAGATGACTTCGGTACTGAAAACACAGGAGCTGACCGACCGGCACTTGCGAACTGCTTCTGCTTCGGGCACCGCGCGGCAAGAAAGACTGAAGAAGATGGCGTTGGCTGATGCCTTTATACTCCAGCCGTTCTGACGTTGGAGAGGAGGCGACACCGGCCGACGCCGGACCCAGACTTTGGAATCCGGCCGACCGAGGGCTGCCTGAGGCAGGACAACCCATATGTTATGACTGCAGTTGCATTCTTGAAGGACATCGTCAATACTGCACTTTAACTTCCAATAATAAAACCACAAAAGTTAATTGGCCTAAGCTGGGGATCTAGTAACCATGAAGGCAGCATCACATGAGACCAAAGCACAGGGAACCATATTTGTGAACGGCGGAGGCATAAAGTAGCCCAGGTAGCCAAGGATGGACTTCTGTGTCATTGAGTATCTGTCCCTGCGGAGGGATGAGGGCAAAGCAACTACTGCATTTTATATTGGTTGGTGAGCCAAACAGGTCACAGTACAGATGGCTCTTGTAACTGAAGTTTTTGATTACCATTGCTAGACTGAGGTACTACTTGTGACGCATTGGGATACAATGACTGAACCTGTCTGCTACATCATCATACTAGATCAGTACAAAATGGAATGTGCTTTGCTGTTAGATAAATGCTGTGAAGACATCAGCCATTGTCACATTTTCATGGCTTCTTGGCACAGAGGATAAAATAATATTCCTTCTTGCTTGTTGATGTAAAACACTCCCACTGTATTGTCTGTGTGGATCAATGTCAAACCCTGGGGAAGGAAGGTCAAAAGTGCCTGCAATGCTAGGAGGACTACCCCAGTCTGTATAATACTGATGTGAAGCTGAGCCTCTTGTTGCGACATTGTTCCTTGCACTGTCCTCCCCACATCACACACAGGAAGCACACATCATAAATGTGCCTGATGGTAACAGAAGAGCAAACAGGCATCCTTCTTGCATAAGGAGAGATTGGATCCACCACTTTTGATAGTTTCTGCAAATTGTGGCTAGCCATATAGGAGCTTGAGTGTCCACTGTAAAGCTCTCATGTGACATCTGGCATGAGGAAACTACAGTTGTGTAAATAGTTAACATAACAATACATGTCCCTTCTCTTCACTGTTGCAGTATTCTTAACATAAGGAATCTTGTGCCAAGGATAGCCCTATGTCTGGCCAGTATACCAAAACCTTTGGAATTTATACATGTTGTATATCACACTTATGATCCCTGTGTAAGGCATACAGCATAAAGGTGACATACGGATGCACATACTTCAGAAATGAAAAGCCCCAGGAGGAACAGAATATCCTATCCTTTGGGGCAGGAGGAAAGACTAGTTGTGTAAAATCTTATCAAAACCATAGATGTCATGCTCTTCCACATTGCAGTCTTCATAATCATTGGGATTCCCAGTCTAGAAGACCCAAATGTCCAGCCAGTATACAAAAGAGTTTTGCTACTGCATGGTATGTGCAATGTTGCACATAGTAAGAAAGGTAACATAGTCCACAGATGTCTCAGTCAGAACACCAGCCCATGGATATGATGTATATAGCATAAACCAGTAAACAGCCAAGTACCAAGGGGGTAGGAGGGTGGGGCAGAATACTGCAACATGGAAGAGGAGGACATCTATGATTATGGTAAGATTTTACACAACTATTCTATGTCCTTCTATTCCTATGTTGCAGTATTCATAACCTTTGTGAGAGTACCAAAGCTTATGGAAAGGAAAGGAAAGTTCGAGCAGAGGAGGTTTCTATGAATCCATGCAAGACTGCCCTAGCAAATCCTGCTCCGGACCTACAGATAGTGTCCAGCTTGTAATGTTTGATGAAGGTATGGGCAGACCACCATGTGGCCACTTCCAAAATAGATGGAGTGTCCAAACCTTTGAAGAAAGCCTCTGAAGAGGCTAATGCTGTAGTGGAGTGAGCTTTCCCAGAGGTAGACTGTTTCTTCTCATGGGAGACATAACTGTATGAAACTGTCTTAGAAATCCAAAAATAAATAGTTTGCTTCGAGACAGGTTTTCCCAGCTCCCTTGGACGGAAGGAAACAAAATAGCTCAGATTTCCTAATAGGCTTGTTTTTGTCCAGATAAAATCTGAGTTGTCTGTGCACATCCAAGGAATGAAGGGCCCTATCACTAGGGTTTTTAGGGTTAGGAAAAAAGGTGGGCAAATGAATGGATTGGTTAGGGACAAATCATTAACCACCTTGACTATGAAGGATTAGTACGAAGAAATAGTCTGTCCTTGTGGAAAATGAGAAAAGGTTGGCAAGCCATAAGGGCTAGGAGTTCAGAAACTCTTATGGCAGAAGTCATGGCTACTAACAGGACTGTTTTCCATATATAAATTAAGGAAGCAGACTTTGCAGGGTCAAAAGGAGCCTGAGTGAGCTTTTCCATAAGATTCCTGGGACGTCTAATGTGAAGAACACCTTTGAGGAAGAGCTTAACTTCTAACCTAGACGCTAGGGGACGAGATAAAGGCAGACATGTTGAAATGGCTGACAGGTGGACTTTGACAGAAGAATAAGCTAACCCAGCCTTAAGTAGCTTACACAAATACGAAAGAACCAATGGAATGTCTACTGAAAATGGATCTAGGTCTTTCTTTAGACACAAGAAGAAGAAACTCTTCCATATGGATAAATAGGATCTCCCAGTGTTTGATTTCCTGGCTTCCTGCAGGACTAGAAGCATGTCCTCAGAAAAATGGTGTCAGAAAGGGATCCAAAGCTCATCACCCACAGAGTTAGATTCAGGGGAGGTGAGATGTGGATGGATAAGTGATCCCTTGTCTTGTGTGAGAAGATCCGCCCTGTTGGGTAACTTGGGATGATTGCCCTTGGCTAAATGCAGATGATGAGGGAACCAGTGCTGCCTTGGCCAAAAGGGAGTCACTAGCAAGATTTTTGGCTTGCACTGCTGTATCTTCAGTAGGACCTTCTGAATGAGAGGGAAGGGGGGAATGCATAAATAAACATCTCCTTCCATAAGAAGAATTGGTCTCCATGGATCATCTTTTCTGGGGACTAAGAACATTCTTGAGTAAAACTCTCTTCCTTTTTGTAGTGGTGCAACTTACTGAATAGTTCCTTGATTTTGCAAGTCCCGTAGGATTTGAGGGAACACATGAATCTGATCCTGATGGGGTTGTGAAATGCCCACGAAGGTAGGGACAGATATCCATACCATGTAGTAGCCGTTTTGGATAATAGAAAGGACCCACTTGTTGGTGGAGATACTTGTCCAAGAGGGAAGAGAAGATGATAGGCGCTGGGAAGGGGCATGTTTGAGAGATCTGCCAGGCAGTCACAGACTACCTGGCCTGACTTGAAAGGTGGGTTTTTGAGCAGGGGTTTGCTGGGGTCTGGAAGATCCCTGTCTACAAGCCCCTTTCTTATGGAAAGGAGGGGAACTCAGTTGTTTCTTTCTGACAAATTGTGTCTTGGAAGGGTAATTTCTGTGGCATTTAGGAACTGGAGACACAAAGAGGCATTTCAGTTCCTTAAGCTCTTTCCCTTTGTTATGCAGGGACTTGAAAAGGGCTGCAGCATCAGCACCAAAGATGGCATCATTGTTTAGAGGTGCATCCATAATTTTAGCTTTGATATCATCAAGCAAAGGCTGAAGTCTCAACCATGAATACCAAGAACCCAAAGCTGCTGATCTTGCAGAAACCTCAGCTGCGTCACAACTGCATTTAATTGAATGTCTAAGCAGCTGGGCTGAGGTAGACAGTAAAGAGGCAAGCTGCACCTTGGCTGGAGCCATCAGGAATGTCTGACACTAGGTTAAGAAGCTTGGGAAAGCAAGGCCAGAGCATAATTTAACATGTGGGTCTGGTAGTTAATGGCTTTGAAAGACAAGGTAGAGAATGTATACACTTTTTTACCTCCTCTCCATCATTTTGCTATCCTTGTCAGGAGGGAACAGATTAGTATAAGAAAGAAGTCTACAAGGTTTGTCTGCAGAAAGAGAAAAAGTACAGTTTTGTACCTACCATAAATGTAGATGTCCGATAGGTATGCATCTGCAGTCATAACATATGGGTTGTCCTGCCTCAGGCAGCCCTTCGGTCGGCCGGATTCCAAAGTCTGGGTCTGGCCTCGGCTGATGTCGCACTTTCCCCGACGTCACAGCGTCTGGGGTATAAAAGCATCAGCCGACGCCATTTTCCTCAGTTTTTCTTGCCCCAGATGCCAGGTGCCCTCTAGGAAGGCTAAATTTGGATAAATGCTGAAAAGTTCCAAACATTTGCAAATTATATACATGTATAAACAAACAAATACACCATAATAGATTCCTCCAGCTAGTTGAAAGAGGGGTAAGAACCCTAGGATTACCACAGAGGGGAAGGAGGGTGGGTAATCCTGACTGCAGATGCATACCTATCGGACATCTACATTTATGGTAGGTACAAAACTGTACTATGTCCTTCAAGGATGCATCTGCAGTCATAACATATGGGTAGAATACCATAGCCAATCTGGGGGAGGAGGTACTAAGAGAAGGATGGTGTAGTTAAGATCCCCTGCAGCACTGCAGTTGCAAACCCTGCTCGGGATCTGGAGTATAAAGGTAGATTGTAATGCTTGGCAAATGTATGCACTGAGCTCCAAGTAGCAGCTTCTAAAATGTCCTTGGTAGCCACCCCTCGTAGGAAAGCTGTAGTGGTGACTGTGGCCCTTGTGGAGTGAGGCCGGATATTTTCAGGAACTGTCTTTCCATGAAAGGAGTAACAAAAGCGAATGCAATTTCCTATCCATTTTGAAATTGTCTGGAAATTGTTCTTCCTTGCACCCCAGTTGCATATGCTACAAAAAGTTGGTCAGTTTTTCTGCTAGTTTTCTTTCTGTCCAAATAGTAGCGTAGCTGTCTGTGTATATCCAGGGTGTGCAAAAGTTTTTCCCCTTTGTTCTGTGGGTTAGGGAAGAACGTAGGCAAGTGAATAGCTTGGTTCAAGGATACCCTAGATACCACCTTTGGCATGAAAGTAGGATTGGTTCTTAGTGACACTCTATCCTGGTGAAAAATAAGAAAAGGCTGCACTGCCATTAATGCTTGTAACTCAGATACTCTTCTTGCTGAAGTGATTGCCAGAAGGAATGCAGTTTTCCAAGATAAAAAACGGTAGGTCTGTTGATGCTGCTGGTTCAAAAGGAGGTAGTGTCAGTTTTTCCAGCACAAAATTGAGATCCCATGCAGGTAGAGGGGGTCTTCTTGGAGGTTTAACATTTTTGATCCCTCTCAAAAATTGCCTGAGAAGAGGGTGTGAGAACATAGGTGGATCCATATTGTAGTCTGCTGAAATTGCTGAAGCGTGAATCTTAATGGACGAATACGACAGGCCATTGTGGAACAATTCTGCTAAGTATTCTAGGATGTGTGCTAGGTTTGCCACTGTGACATCTGTGCCCTTTGATGTGCTCCAAATGATAAATCTCTTCCATTTAGATGAGTATGTCTTCCTTGTGGAAGGTCTGCGAGCCTCCAGGATAATGTCCTTCACCCTCTGAGATAAAACAGTTTGGTTGGGATTTAAGGAATTTTCCAGGCAGTTAGCTGCAATGTTTTCAAGTTGGGATGCAGGGTCTTAAAATTGTTCTGCGTTAGAAGAGGAGGCCATAGGGGAAGAGGCCATGAATTTGCCTGAGACATGCTTCTCAATAGTGGGTACCAGTGTTGTCTTGGCCAGTCCGGAGCTATTAGTATCACTTTTGGCTGTTCCTCCCTGATCTTCAGTATAACCTTGTACATCAATGGGAGAGGTGGAAAGGCATATACTGTTAGGGCATTCCAGCTGAAAGAGAGAGAGTCCACCCTCCATGCTTGTGGGTGGTATGTCCTTGAGCAGAATGTCTTCAGTTGGTGGTTGAGTGGGGAGGCGAACAGATCTATCTCTGGCATTCCCCATGTCTTTGTTATGAGTTTGAAGATGTCTAGATGCAGCATCCATTCGTGTGCATCCATGGTAGTTCTGCTTAAGCTGTCTGCTAGTGCATTTTCTTTTCCTGGCACGAATTTGGCCTGCAGCGGGATATTGAGATTCAGGCATAGATTCCACAGATTCATAGCCATCCGGCATAGAGGGTAGGAATGTGTGCCTCCCTGTTTGTTTATGTACCACATGACCGTGGTGTTGTCTGTCCTTATTAGCAGATGTCCTTGTTGGAGGAAGGGTCTGAATGCCTCGATTGCATGCCTCACTGCCAGCATTTCCTTTTGGTTTATGTGCATGCTTAGCTGCCCTTGAGTCCATAGGCCTTGGATACGTTTGTCCTCCATGTGTGCTCCCGATCCTCGGTCTGAGGCGTCCGTGGTAATGGTCTGCCTTGTTTTTGGTTTGTTGAAAGGCAACCCTCTGTTGGACTGGCAGGCCTGAGCCCACCACAGGAATTCCTTTTGAAGGCATGGAATGATTGGTATCATGGTTTCTAGACTGTGACTGTGTTGAGACCATACACTCCTTAGATACCATTGTAATTTCCTCATATGCAGCCTGGCATGTGGGATTAAAATTATGCAGGATGCCATGTAACCCAGGGCCTGCAGGACTTTCCTTGCAGTAAGCTGAGTTTGTCTTCTCAGAATCATGAAGTAATCTGGAAGTTGTTTTTGTTTTTCTTCTGTGAGAAAAGCCATCTGGGTGATTGTGTCCAGATCTGCACGCAAAAGGTTATCCTTTGGGATGGTACTAGTCTTGACTTTTGGATGTTGACTGTGTATCCCAAGGTCTGTAGCAGGTGTATGGCATAGGCCAAGTCCTTTAACAATTTTTTCTTGTTGTCCGCTTGTATTAGGCAGTCGTCCAGGTATGGATAAATTTGAATTCCCTGAAGTCTGCAATGTGCAATTACTGATGCCAGGCATTTTGTGAATACTCTGGGCGCAGTAGATAAGCCAAAGAGCAATGCTGAGAATTGATAATGCTCTGATCCTGCAAGAAATCTGAGGTGTCTTCTGCAATCTGGTCGGATAGGGACGTGCAGGTATGCCTCCTTGAGATCTAGAGTCACCAGCCAAAACTCCTTGCCAAACATGGAAGAAGTTGCTGTAGGCTCAGCATTTTGAATTTTGGCACAATGAGATAAGTGTTCAGTGCGGACAGGTCGAGAATAGGCCTCCATTGGTTTTCTTTTCTTGGTACAAGGAATAGTCTGGAGTAAAATCCTTGGCCTTGCTCTGTACATGGTACCCTTTCTATAGCTTTCATCTGAAGTAAATTGCTGATTTGTCGTAAAGCCTCTGTCTTCTGGTTTGGTGGAAGGTTTGGCATTCCGCTTCTTTTTGGCAAAGTGTGGAAGTGAAACCTGTATCCTTTGTCTATTATTTGCAATGTCCATGTATCCTTTGTAATGCAATGCCAGTTTTTTGAGAATAAAGCCAGCTTTCCGCCCAAGGGTGCTTCCAGTTGATCCCTGGTAGGCGGAATCAGAGTCAAGTCATTGGGTCTGTCCTGTAGTAGTGGTTGTAGTTGTAGCTGTTGCACTACTCCTCTGGTTGGCAGGCTGCCACTGACGGCCTCTGTAGGGGCCCTTCGATTGACCTCTGCCTCTAGGGCGCCTGTTCCTGCCTCTCTGTGCTCTGGACGAGTCTGGAAAGGACCAATTCTTTGTAGGCCAGTTTCTGCTGAACCTCGGTGGTTGAACTTGCAGGAATTCTTTAACTGTTTGCACAGATTTTGCTTTTTCTTCAACCTTTTTTAGAATCTCCTGTGCAGGAGAGCCAAATAAATTTTGTTTCTCCATTGGAGCATCGAGGAGTTTAGCTTTGACATGGTCTGGCAAAGATTGCTCCTTCAGCCAGGCATGCCTACGAATAACTGCCCCAGTCATAGCTGATCTAAATGAAGCCTCCAGTGCATCATAGCCAGATTTAAAAAAATGATTACTAACCTGTTGAGAGTTATGTACCAAATCCTGAAGGGATTTACGGTCTAAGGGTTCAGGAGAAGAAAGTTTCTTGTTCAGTTGATCTAACAAAAATTCTTGGTACTGTATCATATGGAATTGACAGTTTAATGCCCTGGCAGAAAGAGTAGCAGATGTATAAACCTTTTTCCCCATCTCTCTAAAGCTCTAGACTCTCTTTCAGAGGGTAGGGGATTTTTGGCAGTAGCGGCTGCAACCCCTTTAGGGCCCTGAGAAATAGTTTCTGGGTCTGCAGCATGGGCTTTATACAGATGGAAATGAGAATCCGGGACCCTGTAATATCTGTCAGGTTTGGCAGGGGCCGGAGGAAGAGAATCAGGGGCTGTACTGACATCATTGTACACATCATCAATTACATTTAGAATAGGAGGTATAGCTAAGGGCCTATGCTAAGGCAAATGCAAAAAGGTCCTTAATCTTTTTCTAGAATCAGAGAAATCCTGACCTTGCCATTGAAAGTGTTCTCTCATGGAGTGTAAAGTCTCCCCAAAGGAAAATTCTTTAGGAGGGGAGGCCGAAGGGATAGATTCCTCTGCATCTGAATCCTCATAAGGCGAGTAAGCCCCTTCCTGGTGGTCTGACAAATCAGATCCATCCGTGGAGTAATCTGAGGAGTGAGGTTCAGAGGGGTCAGTCCTGGGCCTTTTGTCTGGAGGAGGTTGAGAGGCCCTGTCTGGGTGAGGTTGTGAACCCCTAATTAAGGATATAAGGTCCTCTGCAAGGCTGAGGATCTGTGAACTAGAGGAAGGCCTCTGGGATGTAGATTTGGCAGGCAAAGCTTTTGAAATGGAGTTCTGAAGCCGACTCAGCCGGGGCCTCTCTGGCCTCGGTGGTCGGAAGTATGGTTTCGGAAGTAGGAATCGCCGTGGACTCTGTTTCGGCCGAAACCGAGACACTCGCGGTAGGCCTAGACGTGGCTTCAGCCGAAACCGTGGGCCGCGAGTGTCGGTCCTTTTCCTTGCGTTTTTTGACCATATGCGAAGTCGGAGTCTCCGACGGCATTTTATAAGCAAAAGCGGCTCCAAAAAATTCCTCTGCAAACTCCGACCGACGTCTAAGAGTCCGTCGGTTGAAGGAGGCACAGGCTAAACAAGCTGATATGTCGTGGTCTGGGCCTAAGCAAGGAAGGCAGTAAGAATGGAAATCCTTATGAGGTATTTGTTTCCCACAAGTTAAACAATTATTTACTTTGTCTGACATCGGCTGAGGCAAGAAAGAGTCCCCAACGGGGTACTTAGCTTTTTTCGAAGTCTTCGGTAGCTGAAATCTCTGGATCTGACCGACCGGCACTTGCGAACAGCTTCTGCTTCGGGCACTGCGTGGCAAGAAAGACTGGGGAAAATGGCGTCGGCTGATGCTTTTATACTCCAGACGCTCTGACGTTGGGGAAAGTGCGACATCAGCCGAGGCCAGACCCAGACTTTGGAATCCGACCGACCGAAGGGCTGCCTGAGGCAGGACAACCCATATGTTATGACTGCAGATGCATCCTTGAAGGACATCTGCAGCATCTGCTTGAGGACATTTAAATAAAAACCTTGCTGTCCTCAGAGACCTTAGAGAAACTGTCAGGCAGCTTTGGAGCTACAGGTTAAGAACCTGGACTCTGACACTGAGAGAAAGGCAGGGAGAACAGGAGGGATGTCTGAGGAAATGGGCAGTTTATCTTCAACAGGTCATATCTCAACTTCTGATACTTGACTACTTTCCCATTTGAAGAAATCTCTCATCCTAGAAATAGTTTCTCAAAAAGACAAATCTTCCTCAGGAGAATCTCCACTGTTAGAATCTAATTCAGGGGAAGCATAACCTAGGGTAGACTATTTCAGATGTGCAAATCATGGATTCATCAGATGAAGTTTCTTCTTCTTTTCCAGAGGCCTACTGTTCCTCTACTTAACTCCTGGGTGTGGGGGGAGGAACAGACATGGGAGGTAGAGCTGAGGATGGATTTAAAGCCAGGAAGCATTCAGTATTCCCTGTGAGAGAGCCTGCCAATCAGGAAAAGGATCCTGGGAAAAAAACATGTTTCTGTTTAAATTTCTTCTTAACAGGAAGATCCCCCCCATAGGTTGTTAAGAAATAGCTGAAGTATTGCTAGGCATTGGGTCAGGTTTAGGGACTGCTACAGACAGAGGAGCTAGAGGGGCACCACTCTGGACATCCAAAGTAGTGGTCCGCATTTCCCCCTTATCGCCCTGACCGGACGTCTGCAATGCTTCTGCGGATGTGCTAGAGGCACCCTCCCAAACAGGTTCTGAAATGGCATCAGCTGCAGGTTGGGAACCAGAGATTGAACGGGCCTGGCTTCGACAGGAACGTCTGAATCCAGAGCTGCAGTCGAAGATTTGGGCCAGACCTTTTTGGCCTTCTTTAGTGGCTCACTGGATGGACCTGGGGTGCCCTCCATACCAAAAGCTAACCTTTTCAGGCGTTGATTCTCGAGGTAAATATTCAGAGCCAACAAACAGTCTAGGGGACGAATGCCTGGGAAATCGAGCAGGACTTGTACTCGTGCTTGGTCCCTAGGCAAAGCAAACACTGATTGTGGTTGTCATTGTGTGGAATCAGACATCCACTGTCCAACAGCCTGTGTACTGGACCTACTCAAAGCACTTGCCAATATATTTTTCTCTGAAGGAATGTAAACAGTCTGAAGTCACTTGATACTAGACAGTTAGTTCCCAGACCTGAAGAGCAAGTCGACAAAGAAGGTAGGACCGTGTTCCCCTTAATACACCACATCACTGCGGTACTGTCTATGAAGACAGAGCCCTTAGAAGAAAGAGGGAATGAAAAACCTAAAGAGCTAAAAGGAGAGCTCTGATCTACTTTAGGTTGATATGATCTGACCTCTGATGAGGAGGGCAGAGACCCTGGATCCTGAGGGAACTGAAGACTCCCCACCCCCTGTCAGTGGCATCCAAAAAGAGTTCCTGAGATGGGACTGGAGATAGAAAATTAAGTCCTGGGTTGACAAAAAGCTGATGAATCCATCAATGAAGTTTGAGTTTGAGGCACAGTAGGAAAGGACCTAGAAAATCCAGTGGCTGACAGTGTTGAAGCAACAATAACTTCAGGAACCATTGTAATTTTCTCACATGGAGTCTGGCTACAGGCAGCATAGAAATAGGGGAGGCCATGAAACCTAGACCCCTGAAAAACTCCCTAGCTGTGACACAAGCCAAAGGAATAAGAGATTGAAAAAAGGTGATCAGAGAAAGAGCACTGGGTGAAGGCAGGGATGCCAGCACTGGAATGGTCTAGATCCCGCAACAGAGAAAAAAGTACAGTTTTGTACCTACCATAAATGTAGATGTCCGATAGATATGCAACTGCAGTCATAACATATGGGTTTGTCCTGCCTCAGGCAGCCCTCGGTCGGCCGGATCCGACGTCGGCTGATGTCTCATTTCTCTCCGACGTCAGAGCAGCTGGAGTACATAAGCATCAGCCGACGCCATTTTCTTCAGTGTTTCTTGCCCCAGATGCCAGGTGGCCTCCAAGGAAATCTGAAATCAAATTGGAAGACAAAAACAGGATTCCAGACAAATAAATTAGCAATAAACAGATACACCATAACAGATATCCCCAGCTAAGAGAAACAGGGATAGGAGTGGACCCTAGGCATAGAGGGGTATGGAGGGAGGGAAAATCCGACTGCAGTTGCATATCTATCGGACATCTACATTTATGGTAGGTACAAAACTGTACTATGTCCTTCAAGAATGCAACTGCAGTCATAACATATGGGTAGAATACCATAGCTTAGCTGGGGAGGAGGAATGCTCTAGGAAAAAGATGGTGTGGCAATCAAACCCTGCAGGACTGCCGAAGCAAAGCCTGCTCTGGATCTGGAGTATAGAGGGAGATTGTAGTGTTTGGAGAATGTATGCACAGAGCTCCATGTAGCAGCTTCTAGAATGTCCTTAGTAGGCACCCCTCTTAAGAATGCTGTAGAGGTGGCTGTAGCTCTGGTGGAATGTGGTCTGACATTGGCTGGGACAGTCTTTCCATGAAAGGAATAACAGAATCTGATGCAATGTCCAATCCATTTTGAAATAGTCTGTTTTGAAATTGCTTTTCCTTGGACTGCAGGGGCGTAAGCTACAAAAAGTTGGTCAGACTTTCTACTGGTCTTGGTTCTGTCCAGGTAGTATCGAAGTTGTCTGTGAATGTCCAAGGTATGTAACAGTCTTTCCCCCTTATTCTCAGGATTGGGGAAGAAAGCAGGCAGATGAATAGCTTGATTTAAAGAAACCCTAGATACCACCTTTGGCATAAAAGTAGGGTTGGTCCTTAATGAAACCCTGTCTCTGTGGAAAATTATGAACGGTGGTATTGCCATTAGGGCCTGTAGTTCCGAAACCCTTCTTGCTGAGGTAATTGCCAACAGGAAAGCTGTCTTCCATGAGAGAAATTGCAAGTCAACTGAAGCTGCTGGCTCAAATGGAGGTAGAGTCAGTTTTTCTAGGACAAAATTGAGGTCCCAGGCTGGCACTGGAGCCTTTCTTGGTGGCTTAATGTTCTTGATTCCCCTGAGGAATTGCCTTAGCAAAGGATGTGAAAAGACAGGCGGATCCAGTGTTATATCTAGCTGAAATAGCTGATGCATGTATCTTTATGGAAGAATATGAGAGTCCATTCCTTAGCATATCTGCCAAATATTCCAGGATGAGTGGGATGTTCAATAATGATGCATCATGTCCCTTGCTGGTATTCCAAATGCTGAATCTCTTCCATTTTGCTAAGTAAACCTTTCTGGGGGATGGTCTTCGAGCCTCTGTTAGTATCCGCTGAACTTCCTTGGAGAGAGATAGGTTGAGATTATTCATGGGATCTCCCAGGCTGTTAGCTGCAGTGTCTGAAGGTTTGGATGCACTGTTTTGAAGTTGTGTTGAGTCAAAAGTAGAGGCCATTGGGGAAGGGCCCACTTCTTGGTGTGACATATGCTCCGTAGTAGTGGATACCAGTGTTGTCTTGGCCAGTCCAGAGCTATTAGGATCCCCTTGGGTCTCTCTGCTTTGATCTTTAGTAATACTGAGGTTATCAGTGGCAGAGGTGGGAATGCATAGATTTTTAGGGAGTTCCAGTTGAATGAGAGAGCATCTATTTTCCAAGCTTGTGGATGGTATGTCCTTGAGCAGAATTTTTGTAGATGATGGTTGAGGTGAGAGGCAAATAGGTCTACTTCTGGTCTGCCTCATGTCGAAGTGAGCTGTGTGAAGATCTTCGGATGTAACCTCCACTCATGTGGATCTGTGAAATTCCTGCTTAGGCTGTCCGCCAGCACATTGTCTTTGCCTGGAACAAACTGGGATTGTAACTGAATGTTTAGGCTCAGTGATTTTTCCCAAAGATGCATTGTCAGTCTGCAAAGGGGGTAAGAATGGGTGCCCCCTTGCTTGTTTATATACCACATCACAGTGGTGTTGTCTGTCCGTATCAGTAAATGGCCTTGCTGAAGTTGGTGTTGAAAGGCCTCGATGGCATGCATTACTGCCAGCATTTCCTTTTGGTTTATGTGCAGATGTGTTTCCTTTGGAGACCATTGTCCTTGTATACACCTGCCTTCCATGTGCGCCCCCCCATCCAAGGTCTGAGGCGTCTGTGGTCATGGTCTGAGTTATCTGTGGTTTTGAATGACATACCTGTGTTTGCCTGGCTTACCGAGGCCCACCATAGGAATTCCTTTTGTAGGCATGGAATGAGCGGTATGGTTGTCTCTAAGTTGTTGCTGTGATGAGACCATAGGCTTTTTAGGTACCATTGAAGCTTTCTCATGTGTAGTCTTGCTAATGGAACCAGGAGAATGCAGGATGCCATGTAACCCAGGGCCTGTAGGAATCTCCTTGCAGTCATCTGGGTAAGTTTTGCCAAACCTTTGAAATAATGAGTTAACTTCTCTTGCTTGTCTTCTGTTAGGTAAGCCATTTGAGAGGCTGTGTCTAATTTGGCTCCTAAGAAGATTATTTGCTGGGATGGCTGAAGTCTTGACTTTTGGAAATTGACTGTGTATCCCAGAGCTTGAAGTAATCGTATGACATAGTCCAAGTTTTTTGTCAACATCAATTTGTCGTCCGCTTGTATGAGGCAGTCGTCCAGGTACGGGTAAATTTGGATCCCCTGGAGCCTGCAATGAGCAATTACTGAAGCCAGGCATTTTGTGAATACTCTGGGCAGTAGATAAGCCAAATGGCAATGCTGAGAATTGATAATGCTCTGGCCCTGCAAGAAATCTGAGGTATCTTCTGCAGCTGTGTCTGATAGGGACATGCAGGTATGCCTCCTTGAGGTCCAGAGTAATCAGCCAAGACCCCTTGCCCAGCATGGGAAGGAGTTGCTGTAGAGTCAGCATTTTGAACTTTGGTACTATGAGAAAGGTGTTTAATGCGGACAAATCCAGTATTGGTCTCCATTGAGATTCTTTTCTTGGAACAAGGAACAGTCTTGAGTAAAACCCTGGCCTTGTTCTTGTTGTGGAACTCTTTCTATTGCTTTCATCCGAGTCAGCAGAGAGATTTGCTTGATAGCCTCTGCCCTCTGGTTTTGTGGTAGGTTTGGCATGCCTTGTTTTCTTGGTAAGGTATGAAAATGGAACCTGTAACCTCTGTCTATAATGTCCAAAATCCATTTGTCCTTTGTCAGTCTGTGCCAATTGTCTGCAAGCAGAGATAATTTCCCGCCCAAGGGAGCTTCTATTTGTTCCCTGGTTGGCGGAAGTAGAGGAAAGTCATTGAGATTGTGGCTGTGGGGCAGGTGAAACCCCTGTGTCACTTCTTTGGTTTGCTGGCTGCCATTGTCGTCCCCTGTAAGGACCTCTGTATTGTCCTCTTCCTCGGCCACGTCTGTTTTTACCCCTTTGAAATTTTTCAGGATTAGGAAAGGACCAGTTTTTTGAAGGCCAATTCCTACTGAATCTGGGGGGGTTGAACCTGGAGGAAATCTTTCACCGTCTGAACTGATTTTGCTTTTTCCTCGATGGACTTTAACACATCCTTAGCATTAGCACCAAAAAGCTTGTTCTTTTCCAAAGGTGCATCCAGAAGTTTTGCCTTTACATGATCTGGTAGAGGTTGATCTTTTAACCATGCATGTCTACGAATGAGTGCTCCTGTCTTAGCTGCCCTACATGAAGCTTCCAGTGCATCATATCCACACTGCAGGAAGTGATTGCTTACTTGCTGAGAGTTATGTACAGCTTCCTGCAAAGACTTCCTGTCTAAAGGATCAGGAGAGGCCAAAGTTTTCTGTAAATCTTCTAACAGGAAGTCCTGATATTGTAACATATGAAAAAGGCAATTCAAAGCTCTCATAGATAAAGTAGTGGAGGTGTAAACCTTTTTACCCCATCTCTCTAATGACCCAGCTTCCCTGTTGGAGGGCAAAGGATTTTTAGAGGTGGAAGCTGAAACACCTTTAGGTCCCTGGGAAATAGTTTCCAAATCAGCAGTATGGGCCCTGAATAAATGGGAATGTGTTTCTGGGACCCTGTAATACCTGTCTGGCTTGGCGGAGCAGGAGGGAGAGTCAGGGGTAACACTAGAGTCAGAATATAAATCATCCAAAACATCAAGCACAGGAGGAATAGCTAAGGGCCTGTGCTGGGGCTTGTTAAGGAAAGTTCGGCGCTTTCTGGAATCAGAATATTCCTGGCCTTGCCACTTGAAATGTTCCCTCATGGTATGCAGAACTTCCCCAAAAGAAATATCCTCAGGAGGGGAGGCCGAGGGGATGGAATCCTCTGCATCCGAGTCCTCATAGGTCTGGAAGAGCTCTTCCTGGCCATCAGAGTGGACAGAGTCCTCAGAATCTTCATCTGAAGGAATAGGGTCAGAGGGTTCAACCCGGGGCCTTTTATCAGAAGGAGGCTGGGATCCTCTCTCAGGATGGGCCTGTGAACCTCTAATCATAGCAATTAAGTCAGCAGCCATAGTCATAATTTGTGTCTCTGGAGTAGGCTGAGGTAAGGCTTTAGTAGCAGAAAGATGCTTGGTCTTGCTGGCCGCCTTAGCCCTAGTGTAGGCCTTAATAGACATGGCCATAGGAGGCCTGGCAGCTCCACGTGCAGGAGTGACCTTATCTACAGCAATGGTCTCGGGCATTTCCTCGGTTTCGGTATCCGGAGGAAAATCAATAACTGGCGGAGTGATATCCGGAATCTGAGTCATCGGTAATGCAGTGTCTTCGGTTCGGAGCGGTGGAAAAACCGTCTCAGGGGGAACCGGAGCACTCGCGGTAGGTTTTGGCGTGGAGTCGGTGGTAGACGCGGGCCGAGGATGCTGGTCCCGGTCTTTTCGTTTCTTGGGAGTTTGCGATGTCGGAAGCTCCGACGGCATTGTATAGGCAAATTTTTCGCCGAAAAAATCTTCAGCGAACTCCGCCCGGCACCTGAGAGTGCGCTTGTTGAAGCGAGCACAGGCTACACAGGCCGAGACGCCGTGGTCTGGGCCAAGGCAAGGAAGACAGTAAGAGTGGAAATCCTTATGAGGTATTTGTTTACCACAAGAAAGACAATTGTTAACTTTTTCAGTAATTTCTGACATCGGCTGAGGTAAGAAAAGGTCCCCAACGGGGTACTTAGCTTTTTTGATGACTTCGGAATCGAAGAATACAGGAGCTGACCGACCGGCACTTGCGAACTGCTTCTGCTTCGGGCACCGCGCGGCAAGAAAGACTGGAGAAAATGGCGTCGGCTGATGCTCATGTACTCCAGCCACTCTGACGTTGGAGAGAAATGCGACATCAGCCGACGTCGGACCCAGACTTTGGAATCCGGCCGACCGAGGACTGCCTGAGGCAGGACAACCCATATGTTATGACTGCAGTTGCATTCTTGAAGGACATCAGGATGATTTCTGAAAGTTTATGGTGAACCCCAGGCTTTGTAACAGATAAACTGTAAACTGGAGGTGCTGAAGCAGGACCTTGGAGGACAAAGCTTAAATGAGTAGGTTCTCTAGATAAGGGAAGATCTGAAACTCTCCCATCCTGTAAAAGACAATGACAGGAGCAAGGCATTTGATGAATACTCTTGTCATTAAGCATTGCAACACGGCTCTCCAGTACATGAAAAAGCTTCTTTTAGGAAGGACACTCTTCAGAACATTTTGTCTTCAGGTACTTGCTTGGATTTGCCTTATCACAGCCCTGACCACTGCATCTCTGAACATCAAAACAGAAACGTCACATGCTTAATGCAGTCAACATTTCACTGCATCAGGGCTGTCTAGGTTGTACATTAACTGCATTATGGAGTCACAAAAGAGCAAGGAGAGCCTTTTTTTCTCTTCTGTTCATATATTTAGTGATCTGTGTGAAGGCTTGGTCCCATATGCGGTAGGTACAGGGACTTGTCTTCCCTGCAAAAAGAACCATGTTTGTGTGTTTTGCAACCACAAAAGTGTCATTGTTTTGAGACTGTAACCTCCCTAGGATTTAGACATTTTAGTTTAGATTAATCACTTGTCAATTAAATGACAATTAATAATAGTGAATGTGCCCAATCTCTCATGGTTTTAGTTTTTTTTTTTAACCTTGTATTCTTCCCAACAAATAAAGTTATGCCTTCTACTATACTGTAAAAAATAAAGAGGGCCAAGTTCTGGACTGAAACGTTAAAAATAAGTAAGCCCCAAGATAAAGTGATTTAATTCCCAGATTAAACCTACTGAACAAGACTCCTCAAAGATGCAACAAAGTGAGGAACTTACCATATCAGCTGATCAGTGGTGAGCCCCCCTGTAGTATTTTCCTTGTAAGTGGAACATGATACAAGAGGGAGTTCAAGATCAAGGATTCAGTGGGAAGCACATTCCCTCCAACTCAGGTGTGGAGATGCTAGAATGGGTCAAAAGCAGGGAAGTACATCCTCCATAAGGGAGAGCGTTGAGGAATTCTGAACAGTAATGTATGACAGCATGGTAAGGACAGTCAACTATAAATGCATTGGCGGACCCTTTCAAAGGTGAACTCATATGCTACAATACTGATATGCAATTTTCACATAGCCTAATAAATGAAGACCCTGTTAACTGTGTTAAAATAATACAGTATGACATGCAAGTTTTTTTCAACCTAACATGAAAGCATTCCTGTACAGATGTGGTTATGAAGTTTAGGGGAGCCTACAGCAATACAAAACTGTAATCTCAATGTGTATTTCTCATTTTAGAGGTACAAATATGTTGAAGAGGTACAAATATGTTGAAGAGAAACAAAGCTGTGATCTAAGATTGTATCTAGCTGAAAAAATTCTCTCCAATACTTCAGTCCAGAATCTAAAATTGACAAATACTTACTTTAGAATACCGCACTTGCCATATGATATGCAAGACTGCTACACAGAAATGCAAATCAAGAAACTTGCTTTTTGCAAGAAAATTGAATGCAAATTAGCTAAAAGATAAATCAAATGGAAGATATTGCTAACCATCTGCCTGAATAATTCCCAGCTGAAAAATCACAGTTCCATGACCACTGAAATACATCTGTAGCAGGGGGTCTGCACCTCCGCAGTCCCTTCACTATAACAGACTGCAACTTGGGGACTGAACTACCAACAATGCAAATGACTCATCAGTCTCTTGCTTTGCTGACAGTGTGGACATTTCTTGACACTATCCAGCTACCATCTACTCTATGTAACAATGCTGCCAGCTGTCAGAAACTGCAAGCTAATGAACAAGAGCAGTGCCAACCTTGTATTTGCATTTACTTGGGCATTTTCTCTAATGTTACTGGTTGACTTCACATCAGCAGACTACATTGTAAATAACTCAAAGCATGGACTTTCAGAGAAATCATACATTTGATGATTTCTGCAATATCAAATTGTTATATATGCTCAGTTAGATAAGCTCTCACCAAAAATAATCTCAATAGCTGCAGTCTGAAAACCTGCCTGAGGTAGTCACTTCTATCCATGGCTGAAAAATACCTACAATTTAGCTTCTAAGGAGGAAATAAAGAAATATAGATGAAAAGAAAACCATAAAACAACCAGACATTAAATTCTCAGATAAGAGTATGATAAAAGGACTTGAAACCATGCATTTATTTAAAAGATGTGAAAAATCTTTACATGGAATCTTTCACATAAGACTAGGTCTTTAGGATGAACAAAGGGCATTTCCATTACACAATGACAACAGAGTACATTTAAACATGTTGCAGGGTGTGCATGCTAGTCCATCTTATAAAAATACAGACTGAACTGTACACTTTTCTGTGTGTGTGTGTTTGTGTGTGTGTGTGTGTGGGGGGGGGCAGCACAGTTTGATATTTTGTCTTTTGTAATACTCACTCCTAGACTCAATGTTCAATTACTTTACTAACCCATGTCACTTATTTGATCTTACAGGTCCACCTATACAAAATACGAGTCCCTTACGAGCTATCATTTTATTTCCAAAGCTGTCATCAGTTCTGGAAGGCTGTATATCCATGCTTCAAAGTGATAGTATGATGCCGGATAAATCTTACAAGATGTGCATAAACTCCTGAGAACTGACATTTTCATGAGAACTTTTCTTGTGACTTGTCAATAAAAATAGAACTCCTTCACGGTACATGGACAAAGTATGGAAAAGCACAAAGGATAAGTCGAAGGCACTGCACTGATTCATATAGAAGTACAACAGTGTGTTAAAAACACTTATCTTTGCCTGTCCAATAAATTGAGACTTGGATAACTGGATAGCTGACATGTTGGGGCAAAAGCAACATGAAGCAGTATATTTGCAAGTAAAACAGGAACAGACTCTTTTAGGCAGATGAAAAAACATTATGCAACTTTGTTATAACCTGAAGAAAAAAATTATGCAAGGGACATTTTTTTATAGTTGCTTGTAAGTGTTTCAAAGGTGTGAGTGTTTATTTAAAAAACAAACTAAAATAATATTCTACTAGTGACTTAATCTTCTCGCATTAAAAAAAATGCACAAATGATAGTTCACTACACTGAACAAATTAAGTCCATATGCAGGTAATACAGCCATTTCTCACCCTGAAAAATAAAAAGGATCAAACAAAAATGTCTATTGTGAGGAGTCTCTGGATTATATTTTTCCAGGTGTTGGAGACAGCATTCCTGGCATTGCACCTGACATCCCAGTGTTGGGACCCAAAAGAATCTGTTAAAAAGAAAAGAAAAAACAGCCTGTTACTTTCACAATTACGTTTCCATCTTTCTCGACAGCTTCTCAGACTATAAAGTTGCTTGAATAAATTTCCAGTAATTCCATGTGGAAACAGGTAAGTTCAATTACCACTTAGCACAGATTCCAAGATGTTCTATTCTCATATTACTTTGCTGATCTGGGAATATGAAATGTCTGTAGAGCAAAGTCCACCAGGAGGAGGGAATCATCTACAAAGTTAATGCTATGGGTTCGGGATAAGCCAGGCAAGCACAAAGTATCTTTATATTTGCCTCTGCTGAAGGGACAGTACACTTAACACTACCACATGAATGATTTTAACTTAAGATGGCATAAAAATCAGTTCATTTATCAGGAGAATACAAACTGCCCCTTTGCATGATGAAGCCAAGGTGTGAAAATGCACTTGTGGTACACACACTGTCGCATAGTTCAAGGAACAAGAACCAAAACGGCCAATATCCTGGAGTCAACTAGTATTCTCAGCACTGCAGAGATGACCAACTTGCCTTTTTCAATACTTTCTGTGTATGGGGTATAAGATGCCATCTACTCAAGTCATATGGCCAATTCCAATAATTTTAACACTTCCCTCAAAGTCAGAATACATTATAAAGGGGGTGTGGAAAGAGCAGGTCAAAGTTCCTTGGATATTCCATTCTTTAAAACTCAAAAAAAGACTAAACATCATATACAAAGTGTGCCTCTAAATATATCAATTTATATGAAAGATGTGTGACACTGCAGTTTCATCTGTGAGATGAGTAGCACTTCAAAACTAAGGGTAATTTTTCTTTGTACTAATAATACATCTGGCACATCCCATTATCTAGGCTGGAGTATAATATGTGGTTAAAAAAACTCTACTAAACTACACTATTTTGCTATAGAAACATGCTTGCCTAAAAGAGAAGCGCTAAAGACTTGGAAGAGAATGACATACAGATGAAAGATTTTGGGAATGAGACGGCAATTCAGTCTCAGTCTGGATTTGTCAAGAGTAGGTCATGCTTACTTAATCTGGTGGATTTTTTTGAAAAGGTCACCAAAGCAATGGATAAAGGCAAAATTGTACACACTGCATAATTTCATTTGGACAAAGCTTTTGACATAATTCCCCACTCAGGCACAGCAAAAAAGCTAAATAAAATGGGAATAAACCCCCATGTCATTCGGATTACCAACTGGCTGACAGGACGCAGATAAAACAGGGAAAGGTACCTCTACAAAGAAACCAGTCACCAGTGGAGTCCCCCAAGGTTCTGTGATGGGACCGCTCTTCTTTGGCATCTACTCTTTTGAAGTAAAAGCCAATAAACACCAAAGGGGTAAGAGCAGTCATTGAATCCCCAAATGACTTGGCCATCTTGCAAGGAGGTTTGTGTCAAATAAAAAAATGGTGTCAAAATGTATGCTTTGGGAAGTCATCTACACCAGGGAACTACTACATTGACAATATGCCCCTGACAGTTGACTTAGTTGATCAGGATTTGGGAGCTTATGTAAACAGTGACCTTTCGACCGATGTGTGTCCACTGTTGTAAGAAAGTCTCTCAATATTGCACAGTATCATTGTCTCCCCCTTTACTCAGCCCTCATTAGGCCAGTCACTGAATATACTGTCCCCTTTGACATGCATCTGTCTAGACACATGCAACTGTAATGTTCTCAGATACCTTGCTAAAAGGAGACAAGGCCTAAACAGCATGTCCTACATGGGCTGACTCAAAGCCATGTCACTATACTCTATATCTTACAGACTGCTAACAACTGACCTGTGTCTGGCATACAAGGCAGCCTCCGACCCATTCCTGAAGGATTTACTGCACATCAGCAAGTCAAATAGCATCATAAATACTTGGTCCATGGATCTAAACCTCTTTTGCAACATCAACAGAATGGTTTGGACGGACATGTATCCTTCTCAGAGGATACTGCTGCTGTGGAACAGACTCCTCAGCCACATAAAACACAGTTCATCCCTGTCTATTTTCAAGTTCAACCTAGATCTGTGAAGGTATGAGGTAGTGCCATCTGTGCCAGGGAGAGAAAGGCAGTACATCTGTACATATACCAGCATAGCTAGCTGGAGTTTTGTAAAGAATTTTATGTTATTTGACTATCACACTGATTTGTACAGATTCTGAGTTAAAAATATATTTGTAAAGTTACTGGTGTTAAAAATGCATCCACAGTAGGTCCTGCTGGACAGAAAGAATATAAGGATGTATATTAGGTTGTGCTGTGGTAGCGTTGTCGCCTCACAGTTAGATGTTGCCCGTTCGATTCTCAGAGCGTCTTCTGTGTGGCGACATGCGTGAATGGGCATTCCTTCGTTGAAGGTTGTGCGTTAGGCCCGGCAAGCCAGCACGTAAAAGTCCACTGCCAATCATTAGCGGACCGGAGTTCCGCTGTGGCGACCCCTAACCAGGAAAAGCCAAAAGACACAAACAAACATTAGGTTGTATCGTTGTAACTGATCAAATGTGTATGTTTATCAGAACCTTGGAAGGGTGGAAAGTTTGAAATTGTGTTACAGCTTTCTGTTGCTGCCACAGATCTTAGCAAAGCATTTATTGTAGCGTAAGGGGACCAGAGGTGATGTCATCCTCTAACCAGCATCTGGTTTCTTTGGAACCCTCGCAGCAGCACTTTAGAATCTGACAGGAAAGATTTATCACAGGATATACATCTCACACATCCACACAGACAAGAGAGACATCATCTGGCTTTTGCTGTAGTAAGACACTCAGCACACATTAGCTTGCCTTGTTTAAGTAGTCAGAGAACAGTAATTAGTGAAGGGCATTTAGTAAGAATAGTTTTGTATTGTTTTCTGCATCTGTGAGAAACTATTCAACTGCATCATTTTTTCCTCTCTCTGTGGTTGAAATTCTGTTTATTGTATTCTCCTGTTTTCCGTTTCATTATTTATCATTAAATATTTTAATAACTTTCATTTTGGCTGGTCCTTTAGAGAATACTTTTAAAATCTTGAGAGTAGTTATTCTTGTTTTAGTGACACTGTGGTCACTCCTGAAAGCCTTGCTGCTTTGGTCACAATCTACCATTTGTATTAGTATTAATTTTACACAGTATAATTGGGAACTCTTTGTAACAAGCCTTAGGGTAGCTGATTGGTGGCAACCTGATTACCGCGAAGTAATGCATAAAGGGGCAAAGCTAGTAAAATCTGTGCCAGCTTTTCCCAGGTGTGTGTGTGTGTGTGTGTGTGTGTGTGTGTGTGTGTGTGTGTGAGAAACTCAAATATCCAAGTGTGTGTGTGTGTGTGAGCAACTGGGAACAGGGACACAGAGCTCCAAAGTGGTCAGTGTGGAGTTTTGTGTGGGTCTGGGGAGAGGAAGGGTCCAGCCCCAGGTCTGCAGTGTTCTCCCTGTGTGCTCTTAAGGGAAATTGTGCTTGGTGCAGGGAGCTGCATCTGAAAATACTGTGTGAATCCATCTTTGCTCTTAGTGACCGTCCCTCACCAGAGTCACTGGTGAGGACAGAGTCTCTTTGATTGCTGTCCCAGAGTAGGGACCAGTCACAAGACCTCTGAATGGGAAACTCACCCCAGGACTGCCTCCTGTACTACCTCACAGGTTCATAGGATGTTGTTAGGCTACTGACCCAAGGGTCTTTACAAGCCTAGCCATGAAATCGAAATATAATACTAGATGAGAGAGATTGTCCATGCCCAAGGTCTATCAGGGGACCATCCATGTCCAGGAGAGAAGCCAGGGCAACCAGAGAAGAAATTTACAGTTTCCCATCCAGTCGTCCAGGTTGTACTTAAACAGGGTCACGGACATGCTCTGCTTGACATGGATTGGAAGCATATTTTACTGATGGACAGAGGCAGCTGGTAAATGTTTTCTCTCACATACAAGTCCTCTGAAATTATTTACGGTATGATCCCACTTATTTTCATTAGGCACAATATATAATTATCAACCATGGGATGGGTTGGACCAATCTATAACCAAATGGGATGGGTTATTTCGAGCACAAAAAGGGAAACTAGCTAGGCTTAAAAGGGTCTAAAAGGCAACTAGCCTAGTACTTGCTTATGAACCTATAACTGACTAACATATTAATGTAGGTCTCTCAAGTTGGAAATGCCAAACAGGAGATGATTTAAAGCTCAAAACAAACACCCAAAACCTACACAAAGCTCCAGATTCAAATGTATTAGCGCCTTCGTTCTTTTTAATTATTTCAGAACTTCTTCAGAAAACTCTCTAAAAAGAATGTAAAAGCATACCCATCCAATGTTTAAAATGATGCCCAAAATCACATGACACAAATTAGCCTGTAATCCTTCAAGAGCTAGTTAAGTGTAACAGAAGGATTTACGAGCATTCACTACTGATTAATAAAAGAAACCCAAACAATGCATTAGCTAATCATGCAGTTGTATGTAATGATTTTAGGAAGTTCATTTTTTTTGTTGTAGACCATCACTGCTGATGCTTTTACTGGGAATTATAAGATACTGCTTGAGTGCTGTGAATCAACATGTCAGATCAGACTTCGGGCAGATCATGCCCCGGGTCTGAATGAATTTATTAATAAAGTATTTTTTGATTATGCAAAGTTTATAATGTTTTAACAGCTTTCTACATTTGGTATTACAAGTTTATAGTGGCACTTTAACAGTTCGACGGATACAATTACACTTACTAGCTCTTGAATGATTACAGGCTAAAACTAACTACATTTGAGAGGTGGAAAGAGAATAGTCCAAGGAGCCCCTGGACCTAGAGAAGGAATCAAGCTTATACTGCTTTGTAAAAGAATGCAGAGAGGAAAAAGTACCAGCTTCAAAAATACTTCTAGAATACAACCCTTTCCAAAAAGCCACTGATGAAGCCAAGGTTCTGGTAGAGTGGATCTTGACCTTGCCTGGAACAGTTTTGTTATGATGAATACAACAAAAGGTAAAAGCCTTAAATCACCATTTGGAAATAATCAAGACCACTGGTTCAGACATTAAAGTATTTTATTCTTTAGCGCCTTGGTACAAAATCTTCCAGGAGTTACAAAAGTCAGCTAAAAATGTGCTACCTTTTATACAAAAAACACAGAATCAATCAATAATACATTCAAATAATTAAATAAAATACTTCCAATTAACCTCTCCATTCAGTTCCATAGGGACGAAAGTATCATATTTAAGAATAAAGACAGACTCTTTGTATAACAGTTTTTCTTTCAAAAGAATTTCATCATCATTTTCAACAAATACCTGTTCTAAAATGCAACCTTGAAGCATAGAAAAATCACTGTCATGCACAGCCATTATGTTTTATAACAGAGATTACAGTAGGAAAGCAATAGAAGAAGCTAAGCAAAAACTTTGTGTGTTAAAATCAAAACCTAATGTTAGTGACAGGTTATGGGTCAATGGGGGGGGGGGGGGAGATGGTGAAAACAAGAATGAACAAATGTATTTTGTTAGCACATATAACACCAAGTGAAGAAGTTAGTAGTATTACAAGATATTATTGGAATTTTCTCCACAAGCATGGGGATTTGAGTAAAATTTTAAGTAAGCACCTTATGATGTCATACAAATGGGGAAGAAGTTTAAAGGACATGCTTGTTCATGGAAATTTTGTCTTACCAAAAAGTAACAAGTGTTTGTCCAACATCTATGGGCACTTATAAATGCAACAGTTGTTCTATTTGCAAATATATAATATGTTCCTCTGAATATGTGAATAAAATCAAACATGTACCAAGGGGACTTTTTTCATGTAACAGCAAGGGAGTTATTTATGCATTAAGATGTCCGTGGGGTTTCTTTTATATTGGTGAAACAAAAAAGTTTTAAAGTGACTTAATGTAACATATCAGGAACATAAAAAATCAAAAGGACGACAAGATTTTGGCACGTTATTTTTGAGATGTACATGGCAGTGATTTTTCTATGCTTCAAGTTTGTATTTTAGAGCAAGTATTTGTTGAAAATGATGATGAAATTCTTTTGAAAGAAAAACTGTTATACATACTTTGGTCCCTATGGGACTGAATGGAGAGGTTAATTGGAAGTATTTTATTTAACTGTTTGATTGTGCTATTGACTGATTGAGTTTATGTTTTTTGTATAAAAATAGCACATTTTTAGCTGAATTTTGTAACTCCTGGAAGGTTTTCTATTGAGGAGCTAGAGAATAAAACACTTTTGTGTCTGAACCAGTGGTCTTGATTTTCATATTGTTGCTAGTTGTATGCACCATTTGGAAATAGTCTGTTTTGACGGGTTCCCATCAGAAGCTCGAAATACTGAAATCTCAAATTTCAGTATTTAGAGCCCAAGAAGCCAAAACCACAATAGCAAAAGTTTAGAAGAGCGAAATTCAAAATCTTGAATACCGGAGGTTTTGAATTTCATGCTTCTTGAAGGTCTGCTGTGGGCATGTATTCAGGTACGTGTGTGTGTGTGTGTGTGTGTGTGAGGAGAATGTAGCTTGTGTGGTGGTGTTTTGTGTGTGTTTGTATGTACTGCGACCTCGGAGTGAGAATATTTAAGTAGGGGGGTGTGGTGGGTGCAGGGGGGCTTGCCCCCTGATTTCATGTAGTAGAGTGATTGTGTGTGTTTGTGTGGTGGATGGTGTGTGTGTAGTAAAACCACGAAATTCATAACCTCTGGTATTAGAGGTTTTGAATTACACGTTTTTTAGTTTTCGTTGTTTTGTGGATTCAACTTCTTGGGCTCAAGATATTGAAATTCGAGATTTCAGTATTTTGAGCTTCTGAAGTGAATCCGTTTTGACACAGGCTGTCCCTTCTTATCTTCAAAAGAAATGAACAATTAATCCAAAGATCTGGAAGATTCAGTTCTGCCAGGACAGTACCGAGTTGTCTGTGGACATCCAAGGTATGGGGAATCCTTTCTCCCTCTTTTTGGTTCAGGAAAGAAAACTGGGTGATGGATAGTTGGCTTAAAGTAAACTTGGACACCACTTTAGGCATAAATGGATGATTAATTGTCAAAGAAACTACGTCCCTATGAAAATGAGATTGGGTTGACTGACCATAACAGCCTGCAACTCAAGATGACCTTTTTGCAGAGGTCACAGCAATCTGAAAACTGTTTCCATGTTAAGAACCTCAAGTCAGCCAGATTAGCCGTTTCAAATGGAACAAGTGTTAAGCTTGTAACACAAAATTACAATCCCAAAGAGGGACCACTGCTTTTCTTGGAAGCCTCTTACACAAAACCCTTTTCAAGAACATTTTGACATGAGACTGTACTGAAAGAGGAGGATCCATAGGCAGACATGCTGAAATGGCCAATAACTGAACCTTGGTAAAGGAATAAGAAAGGCCATAGGATAGCAATTCACACAAATATTGCAGAACCAAAGAACAACTAGTTTTGAATGCCTGCTCATTATTTTTCGGCACCAACTAGAAAAACTTTTCCATTGGCTAATACATGATATTCTAGTAGCAGGCTTTCTTGCTTCCATTGGTACCTGCTGCACATCCTCAGTAAACAGGTGACTAAAAGGAATTAAGACACTATCACACAGGCAGTCAACTAAAGTTGAGTGATGGGGTGCATCAAACACCCCTGTTCTTGTTTGAGTAGATAGTGTCTTGTGAGGAAACGTCTGGTAATTGCCCCTGGCCATTTCCTCCAGAATAAAGAACCATGGTTGTCAGGACCAAAAGGGAGTCACCACAATGATCTTGGGGATTCCTTCGGAATCTTCAGAAGTACCCTGGATATTAGTGAAAGGGGAGGAAAAGCATATAGAAACTCTCCTGTCCAATGAAAAGAAAATGCACCATCTTCTAGGTCTTCTTGCATGGAGCCCTGGAACAGAATCTTTTTTTTTTTTTTAAACAAGAAACGTCTTTATTAAATTATCATGTACGACGTGGGCAATCATTTTCTAGTAATTGCTTTTTTGTCAGCCACAATAATTAGACTCAGCTTGGCCTGCCTTTGTCTAGGCAATTCCGATTCTGTATCATAGCTCAAAAAAATCACTTCTTTAGTTGCACCATTTTGTTCGCCCAATAATTCTGGCAAGAGTAGTCTGCAGGGAATCTTTAAAGTCTGCCATCTCATTACATTCTCAGAAAATATGTTCCCAATTGCCTTTCTTCCTTATAACACCTCCAACATTTGCTGTCTACCTAAGGAAAAATTATTTGGGGTCTACTTGGAGTATAAAAATACCCATGTAAACAGTTCCAAGCAAAGATCCTAAATCTTCTAGACTTTGTTGCACATTTAGGAGACATACATATATATCCTCCAATTGTTTCTTTGTGAATTACTTATCCGTTCTCTCTTCCCAATCTTTTCTAACCTCCTCTGATTGATTCTTACAGTTATCATGCAATATTTTCTATGTTCTGTTGATTATTCTTTTTTAAAAAGCAGATTCTGATCTAGATTCTACTGAAAACTCTACCAGTGCTAGTCTTCCGCTTAGGATCTCTCTATTTCTTTCTTTCTTTTTGCCTATACTCTGATATCAAACCTTGATATGTAGCCTGCATAAATTAATGGCCTCTTCCCATTCTATTACCCTTCCCTCTGAAATTATTTGCTCCCAATACCTTGGTCTTTTGCCAGTTTTCTCCAATAAATTCCAACCTCCTCTTGTCTATTGTTTGTATCCCTAACTGCAGTCATCTCTATCGGCGAAATCTTCTTTCTCCATTCCTGTGTTGGCTCATTTCTTAGAACACTTTGTGCTACTTTATGAATATAACATTATGTATGGTTACTGTTATTCTCCTTAAGGATCTGCAACCAAAATACCAGTCTCTCCTTATTTCTTGAGCTTCCCCATTTCATCATTATCCCTTTCCACTTTGAATTATAGATTTGTGTTTGTGCTATGTATAGGAACATTAACTGTGTAGATCTGAAATACCCCTTCAAATTGGGTAATCACAAATGCCTTGTTCTACTGGAAGAATCAGCTTATCCCACTTGACACTTTCCACCTTCCCCTCCCAGATAAAATCCTTCAGCTCTTTATTGCTATCCACAACGTAACCTCCGGTTGATAAAAATATGTCTGATGTGTATAAAAAAAAGCTAAATGGACTAAAGCATTTTAACTGCTTGTATCTTGTTATCAATATCCATATAACACAGCTTCCAATTTCTCAGTGTTTATGTTATCTTTTGTTTAGTCTCCTCCCATACATCCTTAGTTGCCACACCAGAATCCTTTTTAATCCATACTCCTAAATACTTCATTTAATGATATCCCCATAGATATGGATATTGCTGAACCAATTTGTGTGTGGGTCCATAATTTACAGCTATTGCCTTTGTTCTAGCTTCATTAATTATGTACCCCAAAAAGATCTGAAATTGCCTCAAAATGCTCCACAACACTGAGATGTCCTTTCCTAGTTTCATCAGGTATAATACCATCCGTAAATATAGACAGGTTTTCTTTACCATACCAATTATACCCTTGAATTTCTGATTCTCTTATTTTCTTTGCTAATGGTTCCAAATATAATGCAAACAACAAAGGGGAAAGTGGACACCCCTGCCTGGTTCCTCTGTTCAAACAGAAATCATCAGAGAGAAACCCACCCACTTTAATTTTCACCTCCTATTCCTCATATATTCTCCTAATCAACCTTAAAATTTTATCAGGGAATGCAAAAGCTTCCATTGCCCAGCTCAAAAACTACCAGCATACTCTGTCAAATGCATTCTCTGCATCAAGACCTACCAACAGTGGTATTTTTTGCATTCTACTTCCCTGTGCCTCAACAATGTTCTGTTAATGTTGCCAAATGTTTGCTTCCCCTCCACAAAACCACACTGATCCATGTCTATCAATTTTGGAATCATCTTTGCCATTCCTTTAGCCATTACAGGTATAAACACATTATAAGTATGGTTTAGGATTGAAATGGGCCTGTATGAAGCTGGATCTGATGGGTCTTTACCATTTTTAGGTATCACAGCCACCACTGCTTTCTTCCAGGATGTTGATGCTTCTCCTCTTAAAATACTGTTTGTCAAAACCTTCCAGACCTTTATCAGTTTTTTTCCCTCCAAGCTTCGAAATTTCCACAAGAATATTATCTACTCCTAAATCTTGCACTCAACTTTGTATCATAACCTTGTTCTTTTGAAACCCTTAGATATGATGAAATCATGCCAGTTATTGGTCTTTAATTTCTAGCAAGTGTCTAAATGGTTCTCTGTAAAAATTGTTTACCTTTACTCATTTATGTTTACATGCTGCTCTTGTCTGTTTTACTTTGTATTTTTGGAAAACAAAGCAATAAAAAGTAATTGGAAAAAAAAACATAGCAATAAAAAGTAATTGGAAAAAAAAAAAAAACATCATCTATTCCTGGGGACTTTCCTGTGTATTGGTCATACATCCCCATTTTTATCTCATCTCCTCCCCTCCTATCCTGTTAATAAGTGAGCTGCATTTACCTCTAACCATGGCATATTTAATTCTTCCATAAACATTTCCATTTGTTCCTTTTTTTTAATTTCCATATTTCCCTGCTTTATACAGATACTTTTTCAAAATATTTCCAGTACCTCTACAGGATCTCGTTATCTTTCTTGTTATACGCTCCCTAAGCATGGCAACAACCCTTTCTACTTTCTGTTGCCTGAGATGTGCTAAAAGATTTTGTTCTCTGGTGTTATCAAAAGACAGTTGCTGAACACCAATCTTTCTAAACTCGTGCATATTATCGAGGTAATCTCTTACATTCTGCAATTTCTCCTCTTCTTGTTCTATGAGATTCCTCCATTCTGCAATGCTTTACCATTTGTCAGTCCCTCTAAATAATATTTACTTTTTAACCATCTCTCTTTTTGCCACCGTATTTTAAACTACACTTTTCCCACCATATTTTAAACTACACTTTTTTTCCCCACTCCTTAGCTATATTTTCAGAAGAAATTTCTATCTTCTCCGAAATCTCCCTAATAATTTCCACTATCCATTCCTTAAATTCCTCTCTTTTCAAAGGATAGGTGAGAAAGCGCCAGTACAAGCCAGTGTAATCCTCCTCCCTTGCTGTAGCCCTTTAGTACTACTAATCTACCATTATCATCTTTTTTATCCTTTTCTACCCACTATTGGAGCGCCTGAGTCTTGGAACATAATCCTGACAGTTATTTGTTCAGGGAGGAGGCAAAGAGGTCTAGTTGAGGAATTCCCCACAGATGGATCAAATCTTGGAAGATCTTCTGATCTAGTTTTCTATTCGTGAAGGTCTGCCCTGCTCCTGCTCAGCTTGTCTGCCACATAATTTTGCTCTGATGGAATGCAGGATGCCTGGGAGACTGTGCCATGAAACTAAATTCCAAGCTAAGATGGCTAGTCTGCAAAGAGGATATGACCTGTGTGAAGACTGGTAGAGAAAGGTGAAGGCTGCCAGCCTAGCCAGACAGAATTGTGCAGATAATTCTGTCATTTATAAATATAAATGTAAAATACAGACTTGTTTCTTAAATGAAAGAAAATACTGTAAAATGTTGAACTTCAAGACTGTAGCAACATTGCCATTTGCTGTAAGGAAAACTAAGGCAAGCATTTCAAATCTTTGTTTTGAAGTTACAATTATTTTAAATCTATCATTTGATCTGTAGAGCTCGGAGTCAGCCTGTCTGGGCTAGCACATTCTTTATATTGTTTTAACTTAAGGAATAATTACTAGAGTGTACATGTGAAATGTATTTTATTGTTGTAGCTTCCTGAGCAGGTGTTAGCGTGCTAAATAATGTAGCCTGTTGGCCTGGGAACACCAGGCTAAGTGTCAAAGTGATGTAATGTGTATACTAGGAAACCCCTAAGTGTCAAAAATGATGTAATCTGGGAGGGTCCAGCAGAAAAGTTTGTTAGTGACTTTAAAAACTATTGCTCAGGAAGAGACTGTTAGCATTTTGATCTTTGACATCCAACTTAGCACTGCTTATGCTCTATGTAAGTTACTTTAGAAGTATGTTTTCTTGTAGCAATAGCTAGGAATTAGAAAATATTAGACAGTTTCTTCTGTTACGTCAGAACTGCACTACTGAATTAGTTTAAGTTTCTGTGTGATATTTGAACTCTTGAATAGCACTGTGGTGTAGTAGTATAGTCTTGTGTTTTTAGTATTTATTATTAAATATTTTTAAACCCTTTTCAACTGTGGCTGGTTTATGTAAAGATAAGTTAAGCTCAAGAGTTTGTTTGTGTCCTTCGGCTTTTCCCGGTTAGGGGTCGCCACAGCGGAACTCCGGTCCGCTAATGATTGACAGTAGAGTTTTACGTGCTGGCTTGCCGGGTCTAACACACAACCTTCAACGAAGGAATGCCATTCATGCATGTCGCCACACAAAAGATGCTCTAACTGAGAATCGAACGGGCAACGTCTGTGAGGTGACAACGCTACAGCAGCACCACCACCGCAGTCAAGTTAAGCTCTAGCGTACATTGCATATTTATAGAGTTTATTGTAAAAAGCCACTCCAATAACCCAAGACTGTTTAGTCACACTTACCAATTGGATAATAATACTGCACAGTTATAATTGGACACCCTTTTAACGGCCTTTGGGTAGCTGATAATTATTCGCTGGTGGTGGCAGGAATTACAAGTGTATAGTCTGGGTATAGGGGCACAGCTGGAGAATCTGTGTCAGCCTTTCCCAGGAGTGTCTGTGAAGTTTTAAGTACTTATCTCAAAGTGTGTGTGTGTGTGTGTGTGTGTGTGTGTGTGTGTCAGCTACTTGGGCAGGGACATGAAGCACTGGTTGGACAGAGAGAGTACTGGAGGTTCGCCTGCCACCTAGGCTGAGATCTGGACCCTATAGCTGTGCCAGTGGGGAGTCTTATTGGGGACCTGGAGAGCAAGGGAGCAACCAGCCCGAGACTGACTGTGATCTCTGTCTGCTCTTAAGGGAAATTGCACTGTACTGTGTATATTTGTTATCATTTCTCCTATATGAGACGCCCTCTCTGGTGTTAGTGGTGAGTTTTGAGGCTCCTTGATTGTTGGGCCAGGGCACAGGCATCACAACCTGCTTCCCCTTTCCTGTTGATGCACCACATGACTGTGGTATTGTCTGTAACAACTTGAAGAGGTCCCGAGGACCAAAAATGGTTCAAAAAGTTTTGCGCCTTGATCAGGGCAAGCACCTCCTTGATACGTACTTGCATCTGTCCTTGGTGTCCCACAACCCCTGCACTTTTATCCCTCCTGAAACTGCTTCTCAAGCTAAGTCTGAAGCATATGTAGAGACTGCTTTGGAACAGGGAGTGAGAAGGGGAGACCTGGATTTAAGGATATCTGTTGCCTCCATCAAAAGATTTCTCTTCTGGCAAACCATAGCACAAGGATTTAAAAAGATAAAGGTTGTTGATGCTGGGACCAAAGAGATGTTAGGCATCACAGTACGTTTCTCATGTGCAGTATTGCCAAGGGTATCATGAAAATCACAGATGCCATAAGACCCAAAATCCTGAATTATTCCCTCGCACTGACCAAAGTCAGAGTGGAAAAAGTACAGTTGTGTACACGTAACATAAATGTAGATGTTAAGAGTGTATTCACTGTTGCAGTCAATACATTTGGGTTATCTGCTTGCACGTAGCCCTCAGCCTGCCTGAACACCAGAGTCTGACTCACTTTGACTGCAACTGTAAAACTCGAAGAACATCCTCGGAAAAAGATCCAGATAAAGATCTATTATTTCCTGTGGAAAAAAGCTCTTTGAACTGAACTGCCTACCTGACATCCTAGAACACAATCCTGTGTGGAGCAGACAAGAAAGACCTTTGAGTGTTCTCTTGGAATCCCAGATTCTGTAACAGATCTCTCACCCAAAAGAGAGATGCTTGACACATTGAAAAAGAGTTTTCAAAGATAAGCAAGTTGTCTAAATTTGGAAAATGTGGATCCCCTATATCCTGCAATGAGCTATAACTGAAGCTAGAAACTCTGTGAACATTCTTGGTGCAGCAGATAATACAAAGGATAAGGCACAGAACTGATAATGTGATCCAGACACACAGAACCTTAATAAATGTCTGAAGTTTCAGTGAACAGGGATGTGATAAGTACCTTTAAGTCAAGTGTTGACAGAAAACTTGAGAGAGGAAGAAAAGATAGTAGGTTGTGAAGTGACAATTTTGAATTTGGGCACTACCACAAAAAGATCCAGAACTAGTCTCCAAGAATTTTCTTTCTTTGGCACTTAGAACATTCTTGAATAAAACCCTTCCCCACCTGGGAAGGAGGGGCTAGTTGTATCATTCCTTGGGACAACATGTGATGAATTGATGGAAACAAAACTCAAGAGATCTGTTACAGAAGCTGGGATTCCAAGAGAACACTCAAAGGTCTTTCTTGTCAGCTTCACATTTCTCCAAAGCCAACTTCATGCTTCTCAAGTCAGAAGCAACAAACTTCACGACACCCATGCAAATGGGAACTGGATGTTCCAACTGATGAATCCTACACTAAGGTGCTGTACGAGCACATTCACTCGTGAATGGACAGAGCCATCCCAAACAGAACAAAGACGCTGTCCTTTAAAAAAAGGAAGCCAATCTGGTGGTCCCCTGCCATAAACAAGCTGTACAACAAAAGGAAGAAGCTGTTGCAGAAAAGAGGAAGAACCCAGGATTCAAAAATCTCCCTCACCAGCCTCAGTAGAAAGCGGAGATCCCTTATTTAAAATCTTCCAAAGCTAGTTACAAAAACAAAATTGCCAAAGATTCCATAGACAACTACAAGGCATTCTATAGCTATGTCAAGAATCTAAATGGCAATACTCAGATCTGCTCTGAGCTACAGCAGAATGGCACTAGATATACTGATCCCAAGGATATTGCCAATATCCTGGCAGATAGCTTCAGTGCCAACTTCACCCCCCCTCTCACTCCCTATAGGGCCCATCTCAATACCGAAAGAATGCCAAATTCCGGTAATCACGGCCACTCAGGTAAAAAACGCACTCACCAAAGCCAAGAATACAGCATCCATGGGACCACATGACATCCCGGGCTGTGTACTGCATGAACTACAAAATGAACTGGCACCTCACCTATGTGTCATGTTTAATCATAGCCTCACCTTAGGCTTCGTGCCCACAGAGTGGCGCACAGCTACAGTCATCCCACTCCACAAGGGGGGATTCACTTTGGATCCCAGGAACGTCCGTCCCATCAGTCTGATGAGCCTGATCTGCAAGATCATGGAACGTATTATCATGGAACTTATAAACAAAGACATTGGCAACCTTCAAACACTGGACCCCACCCAGTTTGGGTTTGTGAAGGGCCGATCTTGCCTCCTGAACTTGATAGACTTCTTCGAATCAGTCTAACGAGCCGTGGATGATGGTAAGGTGGTTCACACAGCCTACTTGGACCTCACCAAGGTTTTCGACACTATCCCCCACTCTGAAATCAAAGATAAACTTACTAAGATGGACATTAATCCCTATGTCACTTGATGGGTTGCAAACTGGCTTACTGACAGAACACACACTGTAAAAGTAGCCAACTCCAAATCCAGCTCCAGACAAGTGGTGTACTGCAGGGTTCTGTCCTGGGACCACTCTTGTTTGGAATCTACTTCTCTGAGGTACAGACCAACACTAAGGGACTCTGGCTTACAAAGTTCACAGATGACTGCAAGCTGGCAGCCATTACTGAATCCCCAAATGATGTGGATATACTACAAAAGGGCCTTACCAAAACAGATGCCAGGTGCCAGAGCCATAGGCTCAAGCTAAATGCCAAAAAATTTATAGCTGCCCCCTTTGGGAAAAACCACGTACCTGTGAACTACCACGTAGGTGGCAGTACACTAAACACTGAAAGTGTGATACAGAGACCTAGGGACACAGGTGGACAGTGGTCTCAGATTCGATAACCACATAGCCACAACAGTTAGAAAATCCTTCTACGTGGCACACCTCATCACTAAAAGCTTTTCTTCCAGAAAAAAAGGAGGTCATTGTCCCTATGTACTCATCTCTCAGTAGACCCATTACCCGTACAATGCTGCGTTTGGTATGTACCTCACAAGACATCTGCAACAACTAGAAAGGCTGCAGAAATAACTCACAGAAAGTATCACAGGCCTAAAGCAGATGCCTTATGCTGACCATCTAAAGAAACTTCAGCTACACTCTGTCGCATATCAGCTTCTCAGAGGTGATCTCTGCCTAACATGCAAGGCCATGTCAAACCCAGAGTTGTTGGACATGCTACACTTAAAGAAATTCCAATCCCTCTGAACCACACGCTCCAGGGATCTTAACCTTGTCATCACGATGAATAGAACATGCTGGAGAGACAGGTTCTGACCCAGAGACTCCCCATGCTCTGGAATAGGCTGTCCATACATGTCAGGCAGAGAGCCTCAATAGCCCTCTTCAAGAGGAACCTTGACGATTGGATGGCAGATAGGAAATTCACCCTGGGGATCATATTGGTAAGTCCTGCTAAACAGGGGTCCAGGAAATTAAATATTTGTGGGAAGCAATAGCCACGGAATCGTTATGGCTAGGCTTGTATAGGCCCAAGGGCCGATAGCCTAGTACCTACCTATGAAACCTATGAACTGGAAATTCATCCCTGGTTTGGCACCTATGTCTCTAATAAACACAGGTAAACTGTAAATGGTTCCTCACCCAGGCCCATGCTTACACTTACTGAGGGTATCAGAACTTATCAGAGACTTGGGATGCATGGCTAGGCTAAAAAAGGCCCTTGTAGCGGTTAGCCTAGTAAACACCTATGAACTTATGATCTGCAGGATGAAGAATGAACCCTGTAAAAGAGGAATTTCATCTCAGTGCCATCTGTAATCTTGATGGATGATTTTCAGAACACATTTTTCTGGAACTATCAGTTGCCAAAGAGAAAAATGGAGATTCAGACTTTCAAAAAAGTCTCCTGAATAGTCATGCATACTTAGACTGTCCTTGGTTTTGGAGTTCTGAGACTTATTTTTAGAACACCCCTGACACTTACTCTTAAAAAAGAAGTTATGTACTCACCACAACATTCCATGTGAGTTGTTCACCTTGCCTTCATTCTCACCGATGGGTTTGGAGCCGAACCTCAGTGCCGACTCGGCCAAATGCAAAAGCTTGAGGTCTTCAACCATCTTTAACCAGTTCGAGGCCTACTCCCCCATCCCATGATGCACTTGGTGCTTCCCTCAGATCTTGTTTGCTGCCAACAACAGAGTAAGCCATCTCCCAATATAGCAAGTATAGGATACCCTACATAAAGGTCAATTACAGCCATACCTCACCTCAGAGTCTCGATCCTCATGAAGCCTGGCAGGGGGTTGGAGGGTGGGACATAAGAATGAAGGCAAGATGAACAACTAACATGGAACGTTATGATGAGTACACAACTTCTTTGTGTGAAGTTGTTCTATCTTTCTTTTATTCTCACTGATGGGATAGCGTCCCAAGCACCATCTTCTTGGGTGGCTCACGGGAGTACATCTTCTTGGGTGGCTCACGGGAGTATATTTTTCAGGACAGTGGAACCAAAGGAAGCCCTGTCCCTGGAGGTCCTATCCACTTTGTAATGAGTGATAAAGGTATGAGGCCTTGACCAAGTGGCTACTGCACAAATTGTATCTGTTGGTAATTTGGCAGAAAAGGCTGAGGAAGTGGAAACAGCTCTAGTTGAGTGGGCCTTTATCTTGTCTTGTAATGGTGAATTCACTGAACTGTAATTAAAGAAAATACAGTCTGATAACCATTTTGATTAAGTGTTTTTCCAATAAGAGCACCCTTATTGGAGTCTGAGAAGGAAACAGAGTCTACCCGTTTTCCTGAAATCCTTGGTCCTGTCCAAATAGAAGCATAGCTGTCTGTGAACGTCAATCTTGTGTAGCATATACTCTGCCTTGCTGCCATACTTGGGGAAGAATACAGGCAATTCTATAGACTGATTGAGATTTGTTTCTGAGTATATCTTGGGTAGAAATGAGGGATTTGTCCATAGAGACACTCTATCATTAAGAAATATCATGTAAGTGGATTTTATGGACAAGGCCTGTAACTCTGAAACCCTCCAAGCAGAAGTAATAGCTACTAGAAAGATGGTTTTCCTTGCAAAATACTTTAGGTCACATGAAGAGGCTGGTTCAAAGGATGATAGTACAAAATTTAGATTCCATGGGGAAAGAGGAGATTTGATGGGTGGTCTTAAATGTATTGTGCCTTTGAGAAATACCTTCAAGAGTCTATGAGACATATTAGACCCTTCCTCATCAAGATGGAAGTTGGAGATTGCAGTGAATTGGACACCAATAGTTGCAGAAACTGCTCCTTCACTGAATAGTTTTATCAAAAATTCCAAAACAGAAGCTATTAGGGCTAAATAAGGATCAATCTGATTTTGTAATGCCCATATTGAAAATATTTTCCATTTGCTCAGATATAGCTTTCTTGGAGATGATTTATGACAGAATGTCAATATATGCTGTGCTGCAGCTGAAGGATTCTGACACTTGGCTATGTTTGGAATTGGAGCAGTCAATTTGAGGGACCGAAGGGACGGGTATACAGCCCCTGATGAGTGAATCAGGTCATCTGGAACTGGGTCCAGGATCCATGGTTCTTCCAATAGATGAGATCGAAGAAAGGAACCAAATCTGGTGATGCCAATAGGGGGCTATCAGAATTATGGTCCTTCCCAGAGCACTGGCTTTCTGTAAAACTTTGGGTATCACAGGCAATGGTGGAAAAGCATAAAGGGGCCAATCGTGAACAAGTGCATCCCTTTGTGCTTCCCCCGGTGGGGAGATTAGGGCAAAGTAGCTGCTGCGTTTCATGTTTGTGGATGTGGCAAAAAGATTGCAGCAAGGCTGACCCCATATGCGGAATATGTTTTCTGCCACTTCTTTCTTTGGGGGCCACTTGTGAGAAAATAGAATTGCCCTGCTCAGCTTGTCTGCTATCACGTTGGACTTCCCCAGGATGTGCATTGCTATCAGAAAGTGCTGGGTGGAGTTCGCCCATTGCCATACTCTCAAGGCTTCATGACATAAGGGGTAAGATTTGGTTCCTCCTTGTTTATGTACCAGACTACTGACATGCTGTCTGTCTGGATTGCAATGGTCCCCAGCGGACGTGTGTCTTGAAAGGACTGCAACGGTGTAAGTGCCACTCTCATCTCTAGTTTATTGATATGCAGGTGAGCCTCATGTTCTTTCCATGTGCCTTGGGCGGTTACTCCCTGATAATGTCCCCCCACCCTATCAGGGAAGCGTCTGTGGTCACTATGACAATTGGGTTGTGTAGAACAAAGGGACATCCTATTGTTACACACTGCAATGTCAGCCACCACTGAAGGTCCTTCTTGCATGAATTTGTGAGTATAATCTGATGTGACACTGGGAGTTCCTGAAAGGACCACTGAGTTAACAGCAGCCATTGAAGTATCCGCATATGCATCCGGCCCAGTGGAATTGCAATGACTGCTGCCGCTACTGTACCCAGCAATTTGAGAACCGTACAAGCTGGAGCATTTTCTTATGAGAGAAGGGCTAGAACCTGTTGCCAAACAGCACAAACCCTTTCTGATGGAAGTTTTAAGGCCATTGTGGTGGTGTCCAGATCTGCTCCTATACAAATGGTATGTTGCGATGGCAATGAGGCAGATTTTTCAAAATTTATGGTAATCCCCAACTGACAGCATAGATTCATAGTAGTGTCCCTTGCTTGGATGAGCTGATGCATGGTGGTGGCGGTTAGGAGCCAGTCTAAGTATGGAAACACCTGGAATCCCAAACGTCTCAGGTGAGCCATGACTACGGCCATGCATTTGGTGAACACTGAGGGCTGTTGTGAGATCAAAGGGCAGTGCTCAAAACTGGTAGTGACTGGCCCGCAGGTGATCCCTGGATGGTCTATCCATTTTTATGTGGTAGTACGCATCCTGGAGATCTAGCGAACAGATCCAAGTGTCTTTTCCGAAAAAAAGAAATATCAACTGCAGTGTAGCCATCCAGAACTTTGTCTTTTTCACAGATTTGTTCAACCTGCTGAGATCCAAAATGGGCCTCCAGTCCCCTGTTTTCTTTGGAACTAAAAAGAACCTCGAGTTAAGTTCCGGATCCTATCTGGTCTGAGGGGACTGGATGGGTGACTTTTTTGTAGCAATCTTTGAATTTCTGTGGTTGCTTGTTCCCTGTGACTGGGTGGAACGTCTGGGATTTTTCTTATTGAGGGAGCTAGGGTGGAAAAGGGAATAGAATAACCTCTAGATATGATGCTTTGCACCTAACTGTCTTTTATTTTTAGCCAGGCATCTGGGTACAAGGATAAGCTTCCCCCAACTGCCTCCAGAGATGGACAGATGGGCCTCCTCTCAGGAGCGCTTGATAGGGCTTTCCAAAGAACTGATCTCTGTCACCTTGGTTCTGCGGACCCCCTCTGCCATGTGGACGGCGTCTTCCATTATTACCCCCTCCTCTGCCTCTGGAGGGGGTTTCACCACATGTGTCCTGAAATGCTCCTTGAGTTTTACAGAACTACATCTTTCCTCTTTTCTGACCTTTGGGGTAGGGTCTGATAGGAGTGGAAAAACGGACTCAGACGGCAGAGTCTTTTCATCTTGTTCACACCTGGTAAGCATTTCTTTCACTCTGGGTCCAAAAAGGGATGAGCCATCGAAAGGGGTGTTGATAAAGGAGGACTTAAAAGGCTCTGCAAAAGAACATAAGCGCATCCAGGAATGTCTCCTAAGAGCAATTCCTGTACCCGCTGCTCTGCTCGCTCCATCAGCTGCATATGAAAGCAGATGCATGGGTGAGTTTGTTAGGGAACTGAGGGTGGACAGCTGTGAAGATATTTTATCTGCGACTCCAGCAGCTACTGAACCATGTAGAGTATCTCCTAGCTCTTTTAGGAGATCTCTTTACAATCTAGTGAAATGAGTGAGACAATTCAGCGACCTAAGAGCAAAAGTCTCTGAAGTAAACATGCGCTTTCCATATCTGTCCATAACTCTCTTTATTCGGTGGATGGACCGACATCGAAGTTTTGGATAACTCCTCCTTGGTGGCTGACGCCACCACCATGGCATCAACAGGGACTCCCTTGGTGAGAAAAGCCTTGTCCTGTGGTGAGTTAATAAACTTATTGGACCTCCTAGGGACAGGTTCCACTGTATCTGGAGACTCCCATGCCTTTCGACAAACGAAGTCCATGAGTTCGTCAAAAGGCGGAGACACCCAAGAGGCGGAGGGCTGAGACCCAAAAGCCTTCAGGTAGACTGACTTGTCATCAGTAGGTCTGATGGGCTGCCAATCACCCCTCTGTTTGAGAACATCTAAGATATCTGTGAAGGAGATATCTTCTGAGGGTGACCGTGAGGAACATTTTGAATCATCCAAGTCAGTGTCTGAAGTGATGGATTCCTGAGAGCAGTCCAGATGCTTCCTCCTCCACAGCCTCTTCCGATGGACTTCCTAACTGGGGGCTTCTGGTGAGGTCTTAGAAGAGCAGGGATCTCCCAATGGGGCTTCCTGAGGCTCTGGGTCTCTACGCTTTTGTGGAATCTGTAATGATGAAGTAAACACTGGCACTTTAGGGGGAGAAGCTGCTGGTCCCGATGAAGTGGTTGTCCGAGGGGACAATGCTCACCTCATGGCATCGAAGGCCCCCCGGCTCCAATGTGAAGGAACTCCTGGATCCAAAGATACAGTCAATTCCCTCAGTACCAAGACATTAGGCTCCGAGCCAGAGGTAGGAGCCGAACTCACCTGTGCCGAAGCCCCGAAAGGCAAAGTCGGACCTCAAAGATCTGTTTGACTATCCTTCCTGGACCTGACGGAGAGTGTCAGCTCCTAGACTCTTCGGTCGGCACCGAAGCGGTCTGAGAAATCGGATCTGAAAGTCCTGGATCAGGTCTCAGTACAGACGGCTTCACTATCATCAGTTCCGAGCACTCTGGCTCCGAAACCTCCATTCGGGTCAGACGAGGAACAGATATGGGGAGAGGAGAGTTAGACGGTTCTGAAGACCGAAGGGCCAGCCCCGATAAAAGCTTGGCCAGCACCGGTGTCTGCAGAAGCTTATGTACCACATGATCCACATCCATGTCTGATGGGCTTCTTGAGGACTGAGAGGATGGAGCCGAAGAAGCTACAGATTGTAAAACTTTTAGTTATGTACTCACCATAAAGTACAGTTTTGTACCTACCATAAATGTAGATGTTCGAAGATCCACATTGCTGCAGTCCTTACACTTGGGTAGTCCGCTGTCCTCGGTCGGCCCGAATATCAAAGTATAAGGCTGACGTCGGTCAAGGCGCATTTGACTGACATCAGGACGTCAGGGTACAAATGCGCATGACCGACGTCATATCCTCAGTCTTTTCTTGCCCCAGATGTCAGAAGACCCTAAAAATAAAGGTCAAAACCAAAAGACAGCAAACAAACAACCAACCATCCTAGCACTAAAAATATGTACAATATATACAATATACACCATATTGGCAACCCAACCCACACAACCGCCTCTAACTACAAAGGGGAAGGAGGGAGGGTAAATTGGACTGCAGCAATGTGGATCTTCGAACATCTACATTTATGGTAGGTACAAAACTGTACTATGTTCTTCATCTCACATTGCTGCAGTCCTTACACTTGGGTAGAATCCCAAAGCAGAGGTAAGGGAGGATGGCCAAACTATAAGGAAGCAGGAGCTGCCAAAATGCCCTGCAAAACAGCAGTGGCAAAACCAGCCCTGGATTTAGAGTAAAGTGGTAGGTGATAATGCCTAGAGAAAGTATGCACTGAACTCCAAGTAGCTGCCTCCAAAATATCCTTAGTTGCCACCCCTCAAAAAGCTGTCAAGTGGCAGTAGCCCTAGTGGAATGAGGCCTAATCCCAGCTGGAATCTCCTTGCCATGATGGGAATAACAGAAAGCAATGCAAAATCCAATCCACTTAGAAATAGTTTGTTTTGACACAGGCTTGCCCTGAGAACTCAAAGCAAAAGAAACAAATAACTGCTGAGACTGCCTGAACCCTTTAGTTCTGTCCAAATAATATCGCAACTGCCTGTGTACATCTAAAGTGTGCAAAATCTTTTCCCCTTTATTTTGGGGATTTGCATAAAAAGTAGGCAAATGAATAGTTTGGTTTAAAGCCACACTAGAAACCACTTTAGGCATAAAGGAAGGATTAGTGCGTAAAGATACCCTATCCTTATGGAAAATTAAGAAAGGCTCAACCGCCATAAGGGCCTGCAACTCAGAAACCCTTCTTGCAGAGGTAATGGCCAACAAAAAGCAGTCTTCCATGATAAAAACTTTAATTCAGTAGTAGCTGCAGGCTCAAAAGGTTGTAGAGTGAGTTTCTCCAACACAAAATTGAGATCCCAAGCAGGAGTAGGAGCTCTTTGTGGGGTCTTATATTCTTTGCCCCTCTAAGAAATTGCTTGAACAAAGGATGAGAAAACAATGGTGGGTCACAATCATAGTGAGCGAAATTGCTGCAGCATGAACCTTAATAGAAGAGAAGGACAAACCTTTGTCCAGTAACTCAGTAAGATATTGAAGAGCCACACTTAAATTAGGCTCAGAAACATCAAAATCCTTTGCTGCACTCCAAAATAAAAATCTCTTCCATTTATCTGCGTACACTTTCCTTGTACTAGGCCTTCTAGCTTCCAAAATAACATTCAAAACTTGCTGTGGAAGTGGAGGCCCACTATGGTTCAAAACAGAATATGCCAGGCTGTTAGGTGCAGAGAGTGAAGCTTGACATTGAGCAAATGACTGTCCTCCTGAGACAACAGGTGTGGAATCGAAGGCAAAGGCCATGGAGGCTTCCGTACCAGGCTTCTCAGTAATGGGTACCAATGCTGTCGAGGCCAATCTGGAGCTATCAAAATCATCCTTGGCTTGTCTTGTCTGGCCTTTAGTAGTACCTTTGGGAGGAGAGGCAGAGGCGGAAAGGCATACACATGAAGATTGCTCCAATTGAAAGAAAGAGCATCCACTTTCCAAGCTGTGGGATGAAACCTTTTGTGCAAAACTTTGGCAGCTGGTGGTTTAGTGGAGAAGCGAACAGATCTATGTCTGGAGTTCCCCATGACACTGTCAATTTCTGAAATACATGAGGATCCAATTTCCACTCGTGGGGATCCATAATTTGTCTGCTCAACACATCTGCTAAGGAGTTCTGTGCTCGGCAGAAACCTTGCCTGAAGATTTAGCTGTAAACTGAGAGCAGTCTCCCACAAAATCATTGCTTGCCTGCATAGAGGATAAGAATGTGTTCCGCCTTGCTTGTTGATGTACCACATGACAGTTGTGTTGTCTGTTAAAATCAACACCTGCCCTGGAAGAAGTAAATCCTTGAAAGCTATTAATGCAAACTGGACTGCTAACATCTCTTTCAAGTTGATATGTAGATGTTGTAGTCTGGCAGGCCACTTGTCTTGTATCCACTTTCCATTCAGATGAGCTCCCCAAGCTTTGTCTGAGGCATCTGTCGTTAGAATCTGACTCGCCTCTGGCCGGGTCACAGAGAGTCCCTTGTTTAGGTGACATTCCTGAGCCCACCACAACAATTCCTTTTGAATGCAAGGTATTATTTGAATGACAGTGTCCAAATCCTGGCAGTGCTGTGTCCATACATTTTTGAGATACCATTGTAGCTTCCTCATATGCAGTTTGGCATTGGGAAGCACCAGAATACAAGATGCCATGAACCCCAAGGCTTGAAGGACTGTCCTTGCAGTCAGCCTGGACTGATGAGACAACTGATGAAAGTAAAGGGAAAGATTCTTTTGTTTGTCCGGGGTCATCTGGGATGCTGTATTCAGTCTCACACCCAGAAAGCACATGTCCTGAGAGGGTACTAGACTGGACTTTATTTCGTTCACAGAATACCCCAGGCATCTTAGCACTGCTATCACATAATCCAAATGATGAAGAAGCTCGTCCCTTCCTTGAGCCAGAATCAGGCAATCGTCCAAATAAGGATAGATCTGTATTCCTTTTAACCTGAGGAAAGCTATCACTGGAGCCAGAACTTTCGTGAACACTCTGGGCGCAGTAGATAAGCCAAAGGGCAATGCAGAGAACTGATAATGAGAAGTCCCAGCTCGAAAACGCAGATACTTCCTGCAACTCAGTCTGATAGGAACATGAAGATAAGCCTCCTTGAGATCCAAAGTTACCATCCAATGATCTTTGCCCAGCAGAGGTAAAAGCTGCTGTAACGTCAACATTTTGAACTTGGGAATGTCCAGATAAGTGTTGAGGATAGATAAGTCCAAAATTGGTCTCCACGTGTTCCCTTTCTTTGGTACTAGGAACAGGCGAGAATAAAATCCTAGGCCCACTTCTGGCATAGGGACCGGCTGTATGGCCCCTATTTGGAGTAACAGAGAAATTTGCTTGTGAGCCTCTATTCTTTGTTGAGGAGGAACGTCTGGCATACCTTTGAAAGGAGGCAAGGTATGGAAATAAAACCTGTAACCGTGGTGTATGATATCCAATACCCATCTGTCTTGGGTAATTAAACTCCAATTTTCTTTGAAAAGTGCCAACCTTCCCCCCAAAGGTGCTGCCAGTCGAGAAGGCTCTGGCAGCTGAAAAGGTAGGTCATTGGGTCTGTTTACGAAAGGACTGACCCCTGCCCTCACCCGAAGACTGTGCAGGAGAACTCCCTGTTCTAGGCCTGAAAGAGCCCTGAGCTCTGCCCCTACCACGTCTAGATCTACCTCTAGACTGGGAATCATAAGAAGGATACGTCCACCCCTTAGTAGGCCAATTTCTACTAAACTTTGGAGGCTGAACCTGCAAAAAATCTTTAACAGTCTGCATAGACTTAGCCTTGTCTTCCATTTTCTTTAAAACTGCCTCAACAGGAGAACCAAACAACACATCAGATTGTAAAGGAGCATCTAAAATCCTTGTTTTAACATGGTCAGATAAATTCTGATCCCTCAGCCAGGCGTGCCTGCGAAGAACTGACCCAGTGGCAGCCACCCTAGACGAGGCCTGTACAGCATCAAAACCACATTGCAAAGAATGCTTACCCACCTGTTCAGAAACATGTACTAAATCTTGTAACTCTTTACAATCAATACCTTCCGCCAGAGCATCAACCTTAGACTTCAATTGTGAAAGGAGATAGTTTTGGTATTTCAACATGTGAAACTGGCAATTCAAAGCCCTCATAGCTAGAGTGGAAGAAGTATAAACTTTCTTTCCCCATCTATCCAAGGCCCTGGCCTCTTTATCTGTAGGAACCGGATTCTAGACAACAGAAGCCTTAATACCTTTAGGCCCCTGACTAACAGTTTCTGGGTCTGCCCTAGGACTCTTAAAAAGATACTTATGAGCTTCAGGCACCCTGTAATACCTATCCGGTTTAACAGGAGCAGGAGGCAAAGAATCAGGATTAAGAGAAGCCTCTGTAAAAACATCCTCCACCACATCCAAAACAGGAGGTATAGCCAAAGGCCTATGCTGGGGTAAAAACAAAAATTCCCTAAGCCTTTTCCTGGAATCAGAGAAGTCCTGACCTTCCCACTTAAAATGCTCCCTCATGGAATGAAGAGTTTCTGAAAAAGAAAAATCCTCAGGAGGAGAAGCAGAAGGAGTAGAATCATCCACATCAGAATCAGAATAAGGAGAATACTCCTGCAAGTCTTCAGCCGAAGACTCTGAAACATCCGAAGCCTGCTCAAAACTCCCTAGCTCAGGCTCCACCCTAGGTCTCTTATCAGGAGGGGGCAAAAAAACCCTAATCAAAGTAATCAAATCTTCTGCCATTTTAAGCATATGCTTCTTGGGCACAGTTCCTGAAGAACTAGGGGTGACACCAACTGAAGCTAAACCTGGCCTGCCTCTGGGAGAAGCCTTGGAAACAGAAGGAGAGGGCCTAACCACCCTAGGAAGGGAGGGGAGTATAGTAACCTGAGAAGCCCCTTCAGCCTGACCTGCCTCCTGAGAGGCCACATCCTGCAATATCAAAGTCTCTCCCTGGGATCCCAAAGAAACCTCCGGTGGAACCACCGGCTCCACCGACACCTCTAAAGAACCGGCGTCCGCACGGACGGTTCTTCTAGCCTAGGCTTAACTGCTTTGTCCTTGCGCTTCTTGAAGAAGCGGCCGGAGCATCCGGCGGCATTTTATAATTGCACCGCTTCCGAAGACTAACCTGGCACAATCTAACCTTCTCTTTATAGTGCGCTTATTGAATCTAGCACAAGAGCGACACCCAACAACGTCGTGCTCAGGCCCTAAACAAGGAATACACAAAGTATGATAGTCTCTATGCGGTATCTGTTTCCCACAAGAAATACAATTATTCACTTTTTCTGACATCCGGTAAACCACTGAGGCAAGAAAAAACTAAAATATTCCCCAACGGGGTACTTAGCCAACTGTGACTCGGTCTGAAACTCCGAAATCGAAAAATTTCAGAACGCCAACCGGCACTTGCAATACTGCTTCTGCATCGGACCATGCGGCAAAAAAGACTGAGGATATGACGTCGGTCATGCGCATTTGTACCCTGACGTCCTGATGTCAGTCAAATGCGCCTTGACCGACGTCAGCCTTATACTTTGATATTCGGGCCGACCGAGGACAGCGGACTACCCAAGTGTAAGGACTGCAGCAATGTGAGATGAAGAACATCGATAGATTTATGGGATCCATCTCGCCTACATTCTTGACAGATGGGCTCGGAGCCGAGAATCTGCTCCGACTCGGCCTATACTAAAGCACAAAGTCTCTTATTGGCTGGGCCAACCCCCTATCCCAGGATGCACCACGCTCAAACCCCCAGAACTTGTTTGCCCCACAAAAAACTCATCCACAAGCACCAAACCAACCAGAAAAACAAAGGCAGGAGAGGACAAATAATACTTCCTGGAAACCTCAAAAACAGAGTTTCCTCCAGATCCAATAGGTAGGGGAAAGGAGGGCGGGTATGTAAGAATGTAGGCGAGATGGCTCCCATACATCTATCGTTATGGTGAGTACATAACTAAAAGATGTAGTGAGATCCTATCTCACCTACATTCTTGACAGATGGGACAGCGTCCCTAGCACCTTTATCCTGGGAGGCTCACTGGAAGACATTCCTGGGCACTGTGGAACCAAAGGACGCCCGATCCCTGGACGCCACATCTAATTTGTAATGAGAAATAAAGGTATGTGAAGAAGCCCAAATGGCTGCCGCACATATTTCATCCACAGACAGTCTGGCGTGGAAGGCCACTGAAGTTGCCATGGCCCGAGTAGAATGAGCTCTAACTGGAAATGGAAGGTCCCTCCCTGTTGATGTATAAATAAATGAAATAGAATCCCTGATCCATCTGGCAATAGCGGACTTAGTTACTGCTTTGCCAATTCTGTTGTCCGCAAAGGCCACAAACAACTGGTCTGACTTCCTGTGCTGTTGTGTCCTGTCTAGGTAAAACCTCAGTTGTCTATGCACATCCAAAACCTCAGTTGTCTATGCACATCCAACTGATGAAGTCTGTATTCTGCTTCGCCGGAAAAATTTGGAAAGAAAACTGGTAGCTCTATAGATCGTTGCACACAAAGAGCAGAAGAAACCTTAGAAAGGAATGACGGGTTCAACCGTAGGGAGACTCTATCCTTATGAAAGATCAGATAAGGAGCTTTGACAGAGAGGGCTTGAATCTCTGAAACCCTTCTGGCTGATGTAATAGCTACCAAGAAGGCAGTCTTCCAAGATAAGAACTTTATGTCACAAGTGGCCGCCGGCTCGAAGGGAGGAGACGTCAAGGCTCCTAGAACCACATTGATTTCTCATGGCAATACAGGTTGTGACACCGGGGAGCGAAGTAACCAAGCTCCCTTGAAGAAGGCCTTGCACAATTTATGACTCATGAGCGAGGGCTCAAAGGCAACATGGTAGTTAGAAATAGCTGCCAATTGTACTTTAAGTGTGGAGACAGCGGAACCCTGTTGAAAAAGTGTTGCCAGTATTGCCGAAACCGGGGCTGTCAGAGGGTCAAGGTTGTGCCGCTGGGCCCAAATGGCAAACCTCTTCCATTTATTGGAATATAACTCCTTAGTGGAGTCCTTGTGGGAAGAGGACAGGATCTGGACCCACCTGCGGCGAGAGGATATGCTGACTAAGGTCGGAAGTGGAGCAGCCAAACCGCTAGCTTGAGAGTCCACAGAGAAGGATGGGGCTGACCCGACTGCAGGGTCAGGAGGTCTGGAATTGGATCTAGAATCCAAGGACCCTCCGCCGCATACTTCCGGAGGAAGGGAAACCAAACTTGGCAGGGCCAGTGTGGAGCAATCAGAATAATGCTGCTTCCCAAGCGGGTCGCTTTCTGAATCAACTTTGGTAGTAGAGGGACAGGAGGGAAGGCGTAGAGTAGACCAGAGGGCCAATTGTGAACTAGAGCGTCCCTGGGTGACTCCCCTCGAGGAGGAATCAGGGAGAAGAAGTTGCTGCACTTCACATTCCAGGGGCTGGCGAAAAGGTCGCACCAGGAAAAACCCCACTTGGAGAAAATGAGAGCCGCTACTTGGTTGTTTAGGGACCACTCGTGAGGCATCAGAATAACTCTGCTCAGCCTGTCTGCTATCACATTGGACTTCCCTGGAATGTGCGTAGCTACCAGAAACCTCTGGGAAGTGATTGCCCACTGCCACACTCTCAAGGCTTCTCTGCAAAGGGGGTAAGACCTGGTTCCTCCCTGTTTGTTTAGGTACCAAACCACTGACATATTGTCTGAGAAAACCACGATGGTACCCTTGGGAAGAGAGGTGTGCAGTGCCTGCAACACTAGGAGCACTGCCCTCATTTCCAGCACATTGATGTGTAAGTGGGTTTCGTGATCCTGCCACGTGCCTTGGACCGTCTTGCCCAGATAATGCCCCCCCCCCACCCTATCTGGGAGGCATCCGTGGTCACTGTGGCAACAGGAGGGGGGACAGAATGACCTCCCTTGGTTCAGGTTGGAAGGGAGGAGCCACCACCAAAGATCCCGCCGGCGGGATTCTCTAAGGAGAATCGGGTGGGATAGCGGCAGTCATTGGTATGACCACTGGGTCGACAGGAGCCACTGAAGAACTCGCATGTGCAATCTTGCCAGTGGGACTAGAAGAATGGAGCGGCCATCGATCCTAAAAGCTGAAGAATCATCCTGGCTGGGGCTTTCCATCGGGGCAGCAAGGCTAGTACTTGGTCCTGTAATATCCTTATCCTCTCTGTTGGTAGAAATGCTCTCATCTCTACAGAGTCTAGCGCTGCGCCTATAAAGGCAACACTCTGTGATGGCAGCAATACAGACTTTTCCCAGTTGAATGCGATTCCTAACAAATGACCCAACTGGATGGTGGCACACACGGCTAGAGTGAGGAGATGCCTGGTGGGGGCAGAGAGGAGCCAGTAGTCTAGATACGGAAACACCTGGAATCCCAGACGTCTCAGGTGAGTCGTCACCACTGCCAGACATTCGGTAAACACCCTGGGGGCTGTGGTGAGACCAAAGGGCAGGGCCCGGAAATGGAAGTGACTGGCTCCCAGGCGGAAGCGTAAGTGAATCCTAGACGCTTGATTTATCTTGATATGATAGTAAGCATCCTTGAGGTCAATGGAGCACATCCATACTCCTTTTTCCAGCAATGGGAAAATGGACTGTAATGTGACCATCCGGAACTTGGACTTTTTTATGAAACGGTTTAGGTGGCTGAGGTCCAGGATGGGTCTCAAGTCCCCTGTTTTTTTGGACACCAAAAATAACCTTGAGTAAGTTCCTAATCCGGTCTGGTCTGCGGGGACTGGCTGGATGACTCCCTTTTCGAGCAGCTTTGCGACCTCTATAGCTGCTTGATCCCGCTGACTGGGTGGCACGTCCGGGATTCTCCTTGAAGGTGGAGGGGGATGGATAAAGGGAATGGTGTAACCTCCGGCGATGATACGAAGCACCCACTGATCCTGGGTGATGGAACCCCAGGCCCTTGGATGCTTTGAAAATCGACCCTCGACTGGCTCCGGAGACGCACAGTCAGGCCGTCCCTCAGGGACTCGAAGGAGTAAACACAAAAAGATTTGCGGTCTTCTGTGTTGCGGGGGCCTCCGCTGCCTCTAGGGCGATGTCTTCCAGAATAGATCCCCCCCTCCTCTGCCTCTGTGAGGGGGGGGGTCACTTTGATGGACAGGGAAAGACTTTTGGGACTTCCTGAACCACATCATTCCTCCCCTCTGAGCCTTGGGATAAGGTCTCGAAGGGAGCGAAAAACGGGCCCCAACGACAGACAAAGTCTTGCCCTCCTGCTCACATCTAGTGAGTGCGTCTTTCACCTTGGGTCCAAAAAGAGAGGACCCGTCGAATGGAGCGTCTGTGAAAGAAGACTTGAAAGCCTCCGCAAAGTGACACAAGTGCATCCAGGCTTGCCTCCTAAGGGCTACGCCCGAACTCGCTGCCCTACTCGCCCCTTCAGCTGCATATGACATGAGCCTCATGGGTGAGTTAATAATAGACGAAAGGGTAGACAGCTGGGCATTGACAGACTGCGTCAATGCCTCAGGCACGTTACCTGAAAGGGTATCCCCTAACTCCTTAATGAGATCCCTTTGGAGCCTCGTAAAATGACACAAATAATTCAGCGACCTCAAGGTAAATGTCGCTGAAGTCAGGGTACGTTTCCCATACCTATCCATGCTCCTGGACTCCTTGTTAGGAGGATGGATAGACGTAGACGCCTCTGCCACATCTTGCTGGGTGGCAGACGCCACCAACATAGCATCTACCAGAACTTCCTTGGTTAGGAATTCTTTACCAGGGGGTGCGGATAAAAATTTGTTGGGGCGAGAGGGAACTGGCTCCACAGAATCAAGATGCTCCCACACCCTTCGACAAATAAGGTCCAGCAATTCATCGAAGGGTAGAGACACCCAGGAGGTGGAGGGCTGGGCTCCGAAGGCCTTGAGGAAGACAGACTCCTCTGCGGAAGGGGTTTTGGACGGCCAGTCGCACCTCTGTCTCAAGATCTCCAGGAAATCGGAGAACAAGACATCGTCAAAGGATGACTTAGGGGACCCTTCCGCATCATCAAGGTCGGTGTCCAAGGTGACGGACTCATCCAGGGAGTCTATGTGCTTCCTCTTGCACAATTTTTTCCGGGGTGGTTCTTCAGGCAAGGACTGAAAGATCCTCGGAAAAGGGGAGACCACGCATGGAGGAATCCTCAGGCCTAGGAGCCGAAGATAAGGGGGCACCAGGGGCTCTAGTCGCCCTGTCCAAGGAAGGAGTCGCAGATTCCGGTGAAGTCACTAGAGAATTGTCCAGCGAGCTCCTCATCGCCTTGAAGGTGGGCCCACCAGAATCTGAAGGAAGACCCGGCTGCGAGACCATGACCGGCGTCGGGGTCCCCCTAGCCGAGGCACCAAGTGGGAGACTCGGGGCCGAAAGTAGAGGCCCCGACAAATCCACCTCGGGCTCGGCCGAGGACACCCGAGAGCCGAAACCCCTGGAAGGAACAGAAGGTGTTGGAGTTGAAGACTGTGCCGACAGACTAGCAGTGAATCTCGGAACCGTCTCAGGGGCTTCACCCGACTCTGCAAGCTCAGTCTCTGAAGACACCAGGGTTGTCGGAGGAGGAAAGGACGGTATCGAAAAGGCTGGCTCCGGCCTTTGGGCTGGAGCCGAAAACAATTTGGATAAAACAGGTGACTGAAGGAGCCTCTGGACCACCCTATCTAAATCAGAGTCTGAAAGTCTGGAGGACCTGGAGGTAACAAACGGGGGCAGAGAAACTCTTCCTATCGGCTCCGAGGTAACACTAGGATGTCAACTCCTAATCGGCTCCATAAGAGAGTCGGAGCCGAGGAGGAGTCGACGAGCACTGCGATGCCCCTCGGTGCCGACGGTTCAGGAGCCGACCTTGGAGCTGAAATTCTCACCTGCGGCTCCAATGCCAATGGAGCCGAGGCAAACTCGGTTTTGAGGTCCCTATCCTGCGGCTCCGAGACCAATGGAGCTGAGGAAGATGACCCCAACATGGATCCTATTTCCTGTGGCTCCGAAAGCAGTGGAGCTGAGGAAGAGGACAAGGATTTGGCTCTTTTCTCTGGTGGCTCCGACAGACTTGTCGGAGCCGAAGACGACTTTTTCTTGGGCTTGGAACAGGGGGAAGAAATAGCCTCCTCAAAAGCAGGTCTCATTAAACCTCTTAAAATCAACTTATTTTTCCTCTCCTGTAACACACGAGAGGAAAAGGCATGGCAAACACTGCAAGACTCTTGCAAGTGTATAGCCCCTAAGCAACAGACACAGATAGCGTGGCCATCTGTTAAGGACATTTTACAGCCACATTTTGAACATTTTTTGAAGCTGGACGGCTTATGTTCTCTTTCCTTAGTAGACAAAGTACAGTTTTGTACCTACTATAAATGTAGATGTCCGAGAGGTATGCATCTGCAGTCCTAACAAATGGATTGTCCTGTCCTCAGGCAGCCCTTCGGTCGGCCGGATTCCAAAGTCTGGGTCTGGCCTCGGCTGATGTCGCACTTCACCCGACATCATAGCTGCAGTTCTTCGGGTATAAAGGTATCAGCCGACGCCATTTTCCTCAGTGTTTCTTGCCCCAGATGCCAGGTGCCCTCTAGGAAGGCTAAATTTGGATAAATGTAAAAGTTTCCAAATAACAGAAAGCAAATAAAAATAAACATGTATGTACATATATACAAACAAATGCACCATAATAGATTCCCCCAGCTAGCTAGAAGATGGGCAAATACCCTAGGAGTACCACAGAGGGGAAGGAGGGTGGGTAATCCTGACTGCAGATGCATACCTCTCGGACATCTACATTTATGGTAGGTACAAAAAGTACAGTTTTGTACCTACCATAAATGTAGATGTTCGAAGATCCACATTGCTGCAGTCCTGACACTTGGGTAGTCCGCTGTCCACGGTCGGCCCGAATATCAAAGTATAAGGCTGACGTCGGTCATGGCGCATTTAACTGACGTCAGGACGTCAGGGTACAAATGCGCATGACCGGCGTCATATCCTCAGTCTTTTCTTGCCCCAGATGTCAGAAGACCTTAAAAACAAAGGTCAAAACCAAAAGACAGTAAACAAATAACCAACCACCCTTGCACTAACTATATGTATAATACATATACAATATACATAATATGTACAACCCAACCCACACAACCACCTCCAACTACAGAGGGGAAGGAGGGAGGGTAAATGGGACTGCAGCAATGTGGATCTTCGAACATCTACATTTATGGTAGGTACAAAACTGTACTATGTTCTTCATCTCACATTGCTGCAGTCCTGACACTTGGGTAGAATCCCAAAGCAGAGGAAAGGGAGGATGGCCAACTATAAGGAAGCAGGAGCTGCCAAAATGCCTTGCAAAACCGCAGTGGCAAAACCAGCCCTGGACTTAGAGTAAAGTGGCAGGTGATAATGCTTAGAGAAAGTATGCACAGAACTCCAAGTAGCTGCCTCCAAAATATCCTTGGTTGCCACTCCCCTCAAAAAAGCTGTTGAAGTGGCAGTAGCCCTAGTGGAATGAGGCCTAATCCCAGCTGGAACTTCCTTGCCATGATGGGAATAACAGAAAGCAATGCAAAACCCAATCCACTTAGAAATAGTTTGTTTTGACACAGGCTTGCCCTGAGAATTCAAAGCAAAAGAAACAAACAACTGCTGAGACTGCCTGAACCCTTTAGTTCTGTCCAAATAATAACACAACTGCCTGTGTACATCCAAAGTGTGCAAAATCTTTTCCCCCTTATTTTGGGGATTTGCATAAAAAGTAGGCAAATGAATAGTCTGGTTTAGAGCCACGCTAGAAACCACCTTAGGCATAAAGGAAGGATTAGTACGTAATGATACCCTATCCTTATGGAAAATCAAGAAAGGCTCAACTGCCATAAGGGCCTGTAATTCAGAAACCCGTCTTGCAGAGGTAATGGCCAACAAAAAAGCAGTTTTCCATGATAAATATTTCAACTCAGCAGTAGCTGCAGGCTCAAAAGGTTGTAGAGTGAGTTTCTCCAACACAAAATTGAGATCCCAAGCAGGAGTAGGAGCTCTTCTTGGGGGTCTTATATTCTTTGCCCCTCTAAGAAATTGCTTGAACAAAGGATGAGAAAACAAAGGCGGGTCGCAATCATAGTGAGCTGAAATGGCTGCAGCATGAACTTTAATAGAAGAGAAAGACAAACCTTTGTCTAGTAACTCAGTAAGATATTGTAGAGCCACACACAAATTAGGCTCAGAAACATCAAAATCTTTTGCTGCACTCCAAAATAAAAATCTCTTCCATTTATCAGCGTACACTTTCCTGGTACTAGGCCTTCTAGCTTCCAAAATAACATTCAAAACTTGCTGAGGAAGTGGAGGCCCATTATGGTTCAAAACAGAATATGCCAGGCCGTTAGGTGCAGAGAGTGAAGCTTGACATTGAGCAAATGGCTGTCCACCTGTGACAACAGGTGTGGAATCAAAGGCAAAGGCCATGGAGGCTTCCGTACTAGACTTCTTAGTAATGGGTACCAGTGCTGTCGAGGCCAATCTGGAGCTATTAAAATCATCCTTGGCTTGTCCTGTCTGACCTTCAGAAGTACCTTTGGGAGGAGAGGCAGAGGTGGAAAGGCATACACATGAAGATTGCTCCAATTGAAAGAAAGAGCATCCACTCTCCAAGCTGTGGGATGAAACCTTTTTGTGCAAAACTTTGGCAGCTGATGGTTCAGTGGAGAAGCGAACAGATCTATGTCTGGAGTTCCCCATGACACTGTCAATTCCTGAAATACATGAGGATCCAATTTCCACTCGTGGGGATCCATAATCCGTCTGCTCAACACATCTGCTAAGGAGTTCTGTGCTCCTGGCAGAAACCTTGCCTGAAGATTGAGCTGTAAACTGAGAGCAGTCTCCCACAAAATCATTGCTTGCCTGCATAGAGGATAAGAATGCGTTCCCCCTTGCTTGTTGATGTACCACATGACAGTAGTGTTGTCTGTTAGAATCAACACCTGTCCTGGAAGAAGGAATTCCTTGAAAGCTATTAATGCAAACTGGACTGCTAACATCTCCGTCATGTTGATATGTAGATGTTGTAGTCTGACAGGCCACTTGTTTTGTATCCACTTTCCATTTAGATGAGCTCCCCAAGCTTTGTCCGAGGCATCTGTCGTTAAAATCTGACTTGCCTCTGGCCGGGTCACAGAGAGTCCCTTGTTTAGGTGACATTCCTGAGCCCACCACAAGAATTCCTTCTGAATGCAAGGTATTATTTGAATGACAGTGTCCAGATCCCGGCAGTGCTGTGTCCATACATTTTTGAGATACCATTGTAGCTTCCTCATATGCAGTTTGGCATTGGGAAGCACCAGAATACAAGATGCCATGAACCCTAAGGCTTGAAGGACTGTCCTTGCAGTCAGCCGGACTGATGAGATAGTTGATGGAAGTAAAGGGATAGACTCTTTTGTTTGTCCGGGGTTAAAAAGGCCATCTGGGCTGCTGTATTCAGTCTCACACCCAGAAAGCACATGTCTTGAGAGGGTACTAGACTGGACTTTATTTCGTTCACAGAATACCCTAGGCATCTTAGCACTGCTATCACATATTCCAAATGATGAAGAAGCACTTCCCTTCCTTGAGCCAGAATTAGGCAGTCGTCCAAATAAGGATAGATCTGTATTCCTTTTAGTCTGAAGAAAGCTATCACTGGAGCCAGAACTTTCGTGAACACTCTGGGCAGTAGATAAGCCAAAGGGCAATGCAGAGAACTGATAGTGAGAAGTCCCAGCTCAAACGCAGATACTTTCTGCAACTGAGTCTGATAGGAACATGAAGGTAAGCCTCCTTGAGATCTAAAGTTACCATCCAATGATCTTTGCCCAGCAGAGGTAAAAGCTGCTGCAACGTCAACATTTTGAACTTGGGAATGTCCAGATAAGTGTTGAGGATAGATAAATCCAAAATTGGTCTCCACGTGTTCCCCTTCTTTGGTACTAGGAACAGGCGAGAATAAAATCCTAGGCCCACTTCTGGCAGAGGGACCGGCTGTATGGCCCCTAGTTGGAGCAACAGAGAAACTTGTTTGTGAGCCTCTATTCTTTGTTGAGGAGGAACGTCTGGCATGCCTTTGAAAGGAGGCAAGGTATGGAAATAAAACCTGTAGCCGTGGTGTATGATATCCAATACCCATCTGTCCTGGGTAATTAAACTCCAATTTTCTCTGAAAAGCGCCAACCTTCCTCCCAAAGGTGCTGCCAGACGAGCAGGCTCTGGCAGCTGAAAAGGTAGGTCATTGGGTCTGCTTACGAAAGGACTGACCCCTGCCCTCACCCGAAGCCTGTGCAGGAGAACTCCCTGTCCTAGGCCTGAAAGAGCCCTGAGCTCTGCCCTTACCACGTCTAGATCTACCCCTAGAATGGGGATCATAAGAAGGATACGTCCACCCCTTAGTAGGCCAATTTCTACTAAACTTTGGAGGCTGGACCTGCAAAAAATCTTTAACAGTCTGCATAGACTTAGCCTTGTCTTCCATTTTCTTCAAGACTGTCTCAACAGAGGACCAAACAACACGTCAGATTGTAAAGGAGCATCTAAAATCCTTGTTTTAATATGTTCAGACAAATTCTGATCCCTCAGCCAGGCGTGCCTGCGAAGAACAGTCCCAGTGGCAGCCACCCTAGACGAGGCCTGTACAGCAACAAAACCACATTGCAAAGAATGCTTACCCACCTGTTCAGAAACATGCACTAAATCTTGCAACTCTTTACAATCAATACCCACTGCCAGAGCATCAACCTTAGACTTCAATTGTGAAAGGAGATAGTTTTGGTATTTCAACATGTGAAACTGGCAATTCAGAGCCCTCATAGCAAGAGTGGAAGAAGTATAAACTTTCTTTCCCCATCTATCCAAGGCCCTAGCCTCCTTGTCTGTAGGAACCGGATTCTTAACAACAGAAGCCTTAACACCCTTAGGCCCCTGGCTAATGGTTTCTGGGTCTGCCCTAGGACTCTTAAAAAGATACTTATGAACTTCAGGCACCCTGTAATACCTATCCGGTTTAACAGGAGCAGGAGGCAAAGAATCAGGATTAAGAGAAGCCTCAGTAAAAACATCTTCTACTACATCCAAAACAGGAGGTATAGCCAAAGGCCTATGCTGGGGTAAAAACAGAAATTCCCTAAGCCGTTTCCTGGAATCAGAGAAGTCCTGACCCTCCCACTTAAAATGCTCCCTCATGGAATGAAGAGTTTCTGAAAAAGAAAAATCCTCAGGAGGAGTAGCAGAAGGAGTAGAATCATCCACATCAGAATCAGAATAAGGAGAATACTCCTGCAAGTCTTCAGCCGAAGACTCTGAAACATCTGAAGCTTGCTCAAAACCCCCCAGCTCAGGCTCCACCCTAGGTCTCTTAACAGGAGGGGGCATAGAACCCCTAATCAAAGAAATTAAATCTTCTGCCATTTTAAGCATATGCTTCTTGGGCATAGTACCTGAAGAGCTAGGGGTAATACCAACTGAAGCTAAACCTGGCCTGCCCCTGGGAGAAGCCTTAGTAACAGAAGGAGAGGGCCTAACTACCTTAGGAAGGGAGGGGAGTATAGTAACCTGAGAAGCCCCCTCGGCCTGACTTGCCTCCTGAGAGGCCACATCTTGCAATAATAAAGTTTCACTCTGTGAACATAAAGAAATCTCGGGTGGAGCCACCGGCTCCACCGACACCTCCAAAGAACCGGCGTCCGGTACAGACGGTTCTTCTAGCCGAGGCTTAACTGTCTTGTCCTTGCGCTTCTTCGAGGAAGCGGGCCGGAGCATCCGGCGGCATGTTATAATTGCACCGCTTCCCAAAGACTAACCTAGCACAATCCAACCTTCTCTTTATAGTGCGTTTATTAAATCTAGCACAAGAGCGACAGCCAACAACGTCGTGCTCAGGCCCTAAGCAAGGAATACACAAAGTATGATAATCTCTATGCGGTATCTGTTTCCCACAAGAAACGCAATTATTAACTTTTCTGACATCCGGTAAATGACTGAGGCAAGAAAAAACAAAAATATTCCCCAACGGGGTACTTAGCCAACTTTGAACTCGGTCTGAAACTTCTAAATAGAAAAATCTCAGAACGCCAACCGGCACTTGCAATGCTGCTTCTGCATCGGACCATGCGGCAAAAAAGACTGAGGATATGACGCCGGTCATGCGCATTTGTACCCTGACGTCCTGACGTCAGTTAAATGCGCCATGACCGACGTCAGCCTTATACTTTGATATTCGGGCCGACCGTGGACAGCGGACTACCCAAGTGTCAGGACTGCAGCAATGTGAGATGAAGAACATCTGTACTATGTCCTTCAAGGGTGCATCTGCAGTCCTAACAAATGGGTAGAATACCATAGCCAAACTGGGGGAGGAGGTAATAATAAGATTATGGTGTAGTTAAGATCCCTTGCAAAACAGCAGTGGCAAAACCTGCTCGGGATCTGGAGTATAAGGGTAGATTATAATGCTTGGCAAATGTATGCACGGAGCTCCAAGTAGCAGCCTCTAAAATGTCTTTGGTAGCCACTCCTCGTAAAAAAGCTGTAGTAGTGGCTGTAGCCCTTGTGGAATGAGGTCTGATGTTTTCTGGAGTTGTCTTCCCATGGTAAGAGTAACAAAATCTAATGCAATTTCCTATCCACTTAGAGATTGTCTGTTTTGAAATTGCTTTTCCTTCCATTCCTGTTGCATATGCTACCAGTAACTGGTCAGTTTTTCTATTGCTCTTGGTTCTGTCCAGGTAGTAGCGCAATTGTCTATGTACATCCAAGGTATGTAATAGCCTTTCTCCCTGTTCTGTGGGTTGGGGAAGAATGTAGGCAGGTGGATAGCTTGGTTTAAAGATACCCTGGAGACCACCTTTGGCATAAAAGTAGGATTAGTTCTCATTGACACTCTATCTTGATGGAAGATAAGGAAGGGCTGTACTGCCATTAATGCCTGTAATTCAGAAACCCTTCTTGCTGAAGTGATTGCAAGCAGGAAAGCAGTTTTCCATGATAAGTACTGTAATTCTGCTGTTGCTGCTGGCTCAAAAGGAGGGAGTGTCAATTTTTCTAGCACAAAGTTCAAGTCCCAAGCGGGCAATGGTGGCTTCCTTGGTGGTTTTACATTTTTAATTCCTCTCAGAAACTGCCTGAGTAGAGGATGTGAGAAGACTGGAGGATCCATGTTGTATTCTGCCGAAATAGCTGATGCATGAATCTTAATGGAAGAATAGAACAGGCCATTGTGGAAAAGTTCTGCCAAGTATTCCAGGATGTTAGCTATGTTTACCAGTGATACATTTTCTCCTTTTGCTGCACTCCAAAGGAGACATCTTTTCCATTTTGCTGAATAAGTTTTCCTTGTTGAGGGTCTGCGAGCCTCCAAGATAATGTCCTTAACCCTTTGAGATAAATCTGGGTTATTTTGTCTTATGCAATGTTCCAGGCAGTTAGCTGCAGCGTTTTTAGGTTTGGATGCAGGGTTTTGAAGTTGTTCTGTATTAGCAGTAAGGGAACTAGGGGCAGAGGCCATATTTGTTCCCGAGACATACTCCTCAGTAATGGGTACCAATGCTGCCTCGGCCAGTCTGGAGCTATCAGGATGATCCTTGGCCGGTCTTCTTTGATCTTCAGTAGCATCTTGTGCATCAAAGGAAGAGGTGGGAATGCATATGCTGTCAGGTTTTTCCAACTGAAAGATAGGGAGTCCACCTTCCAAGCAAGCGGGTGGTATGCCCTTTTGCAGAATTTTTTCAATTGGTGGTTGTGTGGGGATGCGAATAAGTCTATTTCTGGTAGTCCCCATTTCCTTGTGATGGATTTGAAGATGTCTGGATGCAGCATCCATTCGTGGGCATCCGTGGTAGTTCTGCTTAGGATGTCTGCTAGTATATTTTCTTTTCCTGGTACAAATATTGCCTGTAGCTGAATGTTGAAGCTCAGGGCCACATTCCAGAGGTCCATTGCCATCAGGCATAGAGGGTATGAATGTGTGCCTCTCTGTTTGTTGATGTACCACATAACTGTGGTGTTGTCCGTCCTTATCAGCAATTGACCCTGTTGAAGAAACTGTCTGAATGTCTGAATTGCCAGTTTTACTGCCAGCATCTCCTTTTGATTTATGTGTAGGTTCAGCTGGTCTTGAGTCCATAGGCCTTGTATGCACTTGTCCAGCATGTGTGCCCCCCAACCGAGGTCTGAGGCATCCGTGGTGATAGTCTGGCTTGGTTGAGGGCTGTGGAAGGGCAGTCCCTTGTTCAATTGACAGGCCTGAGCCCACCATTGGAATTCTTGCTTCAGGCATGGAATTATTGGAATTTGGGTTTCTAGGCTGTGCTTGTGCTGAGACCATAAATTCCTTAGGTACCATTGCAACTTCCTCAGATGTAGTCTGGCATGTGGAATCCATATTATGCAGGATGCCATGTAACCCAGGGCTTGTAGGACTTTCCTTGCTGTTAGCTGGTTAATGCCATGAAATAAAGAGGAAGGTGCTTCTGCTTTTCTGCTGTGAGGGATGCCATTTGATTTGATGTGTCCAGTTCTGCACCCAAGAAAGTTATTGTTTGGGATGGTATCAGCCTTGACTTTTTTATATTGACTGTGTATCCCAAGGCTTGTAGTAGATGAATGACCTTTTTCAAATCTTTTTCTAATTTGTTTTTGTTGTCCGCTTGTAACAGGCAGTCGTCCAGGTAAGGGTAAATTTGAATTCCCTGAAGCCTGCAATGAGCAATTACTGATGCCAGGCATTTCGTGAATACTCTGGGTGCAGTAGATAAGCCAAAGGGCAATGCTGAGAATTGATAATGCTCTGATCCTGCAAGAAATCTGAGGTATATTCTGCAATTTGGTCGTATGGGGACGTGCAGGTATGCCTCCTTGAGATCTAGAGTTACCAGCCAAGACTCCTTGCCCAGCATGGGAAGAAGCTGCTGTAGGGTCAGCATTTTGAATTTTGGAACAATGAGATATGTGTTTAGAGCGGACAGGTCGAGAATAGGTCTCCATTGGTTTTCTTTTCTTGGCACCAGGAAAAGTCTGGAGTAAAATCCTTGTCCTTGTTCCATAGACGGTACCTTTTCTATAGCTCTCATCCTCATCAAGTGGTCTATTTGTTCTAGAGCTTTTGTCTTTTGATTTGGAGGTAGGTTTGGCATTCCTCTCTTCCTTGGTAGAGTATGGAATCGAAACCTGTAACCTTGGTCTATTGTCTGTAAAATCCATTTGTCTCCTGTGATGTGATGCCAGTTTTCCGAAAATAAGGCTAGCTTTCCGCCTAAGGGTGCTTCTAGTTGTTCCCTGGTAGGCGGTCTCAAAGCCAAGTCACTGTGATTGTCCTGTGGAAGTGGTAGTGGCTGGATCTGTGGCAGTACTTCGCTGGTTGTTGGGCTGCCACTGACGTCCCCTGTAGGCACCTCTGGATTGACCCCTGCCTCTTGGGCGCCTATTCCTGCCTCTCTGTGCTCTGGTGGTGTCTGGAAAGGACCAATTCTTGGAAGGCCAGTTCCTACTAAACCTTGGAGGCTGGACCTGTAAGAAATCCTTGACTGTCTGGACAGATTTTGCTTTCTCTTCCACCTTCTTCAGCACCTGCTGTGCAGGGGAGCCAAACAAATTGAGCTTATCCATGGGAGCATCTAGTAGCTTTGATTTAACATGGTCTGATAAGGACTGCTCTTTTAACCATGCATGCCTTCTGATCACTGTGCCAGTCATAGCTGATCTAAAGGAAGCCTCCAGTGCATCATAGCCGCATTTTAAGGAATGATTACTGACCTGCTGAATGTTATGTACCATTTCCTGAAGAGATTTTTTTGTCTAATGGTTCAGGCGAGGACAGTTTTTTAGTTAACTGATCTAACATAAATTCCTCATACTGAATCATGTGGAATTGACAGTTTAAGGCCCTAGCCGAAAGAGTAGCAGAAGTGTAAACTTTTTTACCCCATCTCTCTAAGGCCCTAGATTCCCTTTCAGAGGGGAGGGGGTTTTTGGCAGAGGTAGCTGCTACTGCCTTGGGTCCCTGAGAAATAGTTTCAGGATCTGCAAAAGGAGCCTTATACAAATGGTAATGTGTGTCCGGAACCCTGTAGTACCTGTCGGGCTTAGCAGGGGCCGGAGGAAGTGAATCAGGAGCAGTACAAGCATCATTAAATGCATCATCCACAACAGTAAGTACTGGAGGAATGGCTAAAGGCCTATGCTGTGGCAAATGCAAAAAGGTCCTAAGCCTTTTCCTAGAGTCTGAAAAATCCTGGCCCTGCCATTGAAATTGTTCCCTCATAGCATGCAAGGTTTCCCCAAAATAAAATTCTTCAGGAGGAGAGGCAGAAGGAATGGAGTCTTCTGCATCAGAGTCCTCATAAGGAGGATAAGGGCCCTCTGGAGGGTCTGTATTTTCTGAATCATCAGAGGAGTAATCTGAAGAAACTGGCTCAGGGGGCTCTGCTCTAGGCCTCTTCTCTGGAGGTGGGTGAGAGGCCCTGTCAGGGTGAGGTTGGGATCCCCGGATCAAAGAAATAAGATCCTCTGCTAGACTAAGCATTTGAGTACTAGAGCTAGGCCTGTGAGAGGGAGTCTTAGCAGGCACATTCTTGGTTGATTTTGCTGCTTTAGCCCTGGCAAAAGCCTTAATCGACATGGATGCAGGGGGCCTAGCAGCTCCACGTGCAGGAGTAGATATATCTAAAGGAATAGTATCAGATAAATCCTGTGAACCTGCAGGAGCAGGTGGGATTTCAGTAGCAGATTCAGCCATGCTGGATGAGGCCTCGGTAGGAGGCATGCTTTCGGCCGAAGGAAGGACCGAAGAGTCGGTTTCAGCCGAAACCGAGACACTCGCGGTTGACTTAACTGCGGTTTCGGCCGAAACCGCGGACCGCGAGTGTCGGTCCTTTTCCTTGCGCTTTTTAGTTAATTGTGAAGTCGGAGTTTCCGACGGCATGTTGTAAGCAAAAGCGGAGCCGAAAAACTCCTCAGCAAATTCCGACTGACGTCTAAGTGTCCGTCGGTTGAAAGAAGCACAGGCTAGACAAGCTGCTACGTCGTGGTCTGGGCCTAAACAAGGTAGGCAGTAAGAGTGGAAATCTTTATGAGGTATTTGTTTCCCACAAGTTAAACAGTTACTCACTTTTTCTGACATCGGCTGAGGCAAGAAAGAGTCCCCAACGGGGTACTTAGCTTTTTAGAAGTCTTCGGTAGTAGTAATCTCTGGTTCTGACCGACGGGCACTTGCGAACAGCTTCTGCTTCGGGCGCCACGCGGCAAGAAAGACTGAGGAAAATGGCGTCGGCTGATACCTTTATACCCGAAGAACTGCAGCTATGACGTTGGGTGAAGTGCGACATCAGCCGAGGCCAGACCCAGACTTTGGAATCCGGCCGACCGAAGGGCTGCCTGAGGACAGGACAACCCATTTGTTAGGACTGCAGATGCACCCTTGAAGGACATCTACAATCACCCAAAACACAAGGATGGGAAGGAGGGGAAGAGCTCTAACTAAAATGCTGAAAGAGATAGGGCAAAGGCCCTCTAACTCAAACAGGCCTAGCCCACCAAACAAGAGGAATCACACAACAACCAGAAACAAACAACACAATCAATCACAAGGTTAGAAAAAAGCTATTAAAATAGCTGTTTGGTTATGAAATTTTAAAACTAACAGCAAAAACGACCCTAAAAGGCCAAAAAAAAGGGTACTTAGCCACAGCCAAGTTGAGACCAAGTCGTTACTTCAGAAGCGGAAAACGAGTTCTGGGGGTTTGAGCGTGGCGCATCCTGGGATAGGGGGTTGGCCCAGCCAATAAGAGACTTAGTGCTTTAGTATAGGCCGAGTCGGAGCCGATTCCCTGCTCCGAGCCCATCTGTCAAGAATGTAGGCGAGATAGGATCTCACTACATCTGGAGATTTCTAAATGGAAGATACCGCCTTCTCATAGTAATAACAGTCAGCTCCAAAGTCAGTGGCACCAAGGTTGAAGGACTGTCAGATTTCGGCTTCCTGGATGACTGAGATTTTGCTGGCTCTGATGATCTAGCAGTGGAATAAGTTTTTGAAGGTTTAGACGGCTTGGTATGAGCTGTATGACACGATTCCTGAAAGGAAGATTTAATCAAGCCCCTGACAATCAACTTGTACTTCCTTTCTTGTAATACTCGGGAACTAAAGGAGTGACATATGGAGCATGTTTCCTGTAAATGTAATGCCCCTAAACAATACACACACTCCGTGTGTCCATCAGTAGTGGACATTTTCTGTCTACATTTAGGGCATTTCTTAAACCCTGATTTAGACTGTTGAGCCTCATTGTCTTTATCTTGAGACATCTTTACCCAATCACACACACAGTAAAGAGCTAAGTTAAACAAGCTTATAAGAAAAAAAAAATTAGCCTTCTAACTTAAACAGGCTACAATAAAAAATATTAATAAGACACAATACTACAAGAGATTTAAATATCTATTTATTCACACAGACAGCTACCTATACCACAAACACTGACAATAACAATAAGTTCTAGCTACTATTGTTCAAACCTATAGAATAAACACTCTGAACAATAACAGTTTTAACTACTATTTGAACTAATTACTAACACTCTATTATAGGGAAATGGGGAGTTTAACAAAACGCCTTCAAACAGGCCTCGAAGAACTAACAGATTAAAAAGCACACTAGTATAAACCCGAAGTGCTAAAGGCACTATGAGTCATCAATTAACATAACTAATAATATAGATATTTAAGGAATTATAAGAGAAAAAAAATTAAACTTTCACTGGCCAGAGCTGGTGAATCACCCGATCTGTTGCAGCGGCAAACGAGATCTGAGGGAAGCACCAGTGCATCATGAGATGGGGAGTAGGCCTTGAGCTGGTTGAAGACCTCGAGCTTTTGCATTTGGCCGAATCAGTGCCGAACCCATCAGTGAGAATGAAGGCAAGATAGAACTTCACATCGTCTTTCTATCTGTGTTTTATCGAGACTACTGATTCTGCCCCCCCCCCCCCCCCCAATTGGATGAGGAGATAAAAAAATTCTTGGACAATGTGGAAAAGGAAGGCTGAAATATCTTAAGAGATTCATTGTATAAGCTTGCCCCTTTCATCACACTTTTTGATCATCTTTGCAACAGAGGGGCCACATACTATATCTCTAGCTAAGGGAGAATTTAAAATCTCCTTTTCTATCGTCATCTGGGAGGTTCTGAGAATGAAATCAAACTTCCTCAAAACAGTACCACTGGCCATAGCCCTGGAAGTACTATTAACAGAGTCATATACACACACTGCAAACAATGAGTAGTGACCTGTGCAGCAGAAGAAACCAAGTTACTTAAAATACATAGGCTGCTGTCATACATCGGCCATAAAAGTGACATATACACACATCTACTTCAGAAATGAATGCCCCAGGAGGAAGCCAGCTTAAAGAAGGTAGGGTATGACCACTCAATGAAAGGAAACAAAACAGCAGGGGGAAGGATGGAGGGATTGGAATACCGCAACATAGAAGAGAAAGACATCTATCGTTATGGTAAGATTTTACACAACTATTGTATGTCCTTCTATTCATCTGTTGCAGTAATCTTAACATAAGGCAGAATACAAAAGCTCATGAAGAGAGGGTGGAGGAAGAGGCAGTAGAGCTCTCCAGGAGCCCAGAGAGTATGGCTCTGACAAATCCTGCTCTGGACCTAGAAATGCCATCCAATTTGTAATGTTAAGCGAAGGTATGGACAGATATTCACTGCGGTGGTGGTGCTGCGGTAGCATTGTCGCCTCACAGTAAGACGTTGTCCAGTTCAATTCTCAGTTAGAGCGTTTTGTGTGTGGAGACATGCCTGAATGGGCGTACCTTCGTTGAAGGTTGTGCATTAGGGCCGGCAACTTGGCAAGTAAAATTCTACTGCCAATCATTAGCGGACCGGAGTTCCGCTGTGGCGACCCCTAACTGGGAAAAGCCAACAGACCCAACAACAACATGGACAGATGTTCAAGCAACTGCTTTGAGAATCGAACTAGTTTCTAATCTCTTGAAGAAGGCTCCCGAGGCTACAGTCCTAGTGGAATGGGCCTTTACAGAAGGGGCAAGGTTTTTTCCATATGTCACACAGTAGAAAGAAATAGCCTTAGAAATCCAAGTAGAAATAATAGTCTGTTTGGACACGGGCAATCCCAGGGCCCTGGGATGATAGCAGGCAAAAAGCTGGTCTGATTTTCTAATGGCTTTAGTCTTGTCTAAGTAAAATGTAAGTTGTCTATGCACATCCAGAGTGTGCCATACCTTGTCACCAGGATTTTGTGGAGAAGGAAAGAAAGTAGGTAACTGAAAGGCTTGGTTGAGTGACAATTCATTAACTACCTTGGGCGTAAAAGAAGGGTTGGTATTCAAGGACAGCCTGTCTTTATGGAAAACCAAAAAGGGAGGAGAAGCCATGCGTGCCTGGAAATCAGACACACACATCTAACTGATGTGATAGCTAGGAAAAGCACAGTTTTCCAGAAACAACAGCAAGGACTCTGATGAAGCTGGCTTGAATGGGGGAAGAGTCAGCTTTTCTAGCACAAAATTAAGATCCCTGTGTGGGGGAACAGGTTTCCTGGGAGATCTAATGTGAAGGACACCTTTAAGAAATTGTTTAGTCTCAAACCTGCTAGCCAGACGGGGGAATAGAGGCAGACAGGCAGAAATAGCTGACATACGGGCCTTCACTGAAGAGTAGGCCAAGCCAGTAGTGGGTCCTGGTTTCATGAGAGACACCAGACTGAAAATCTCTTCCACTTGGCTAGGTAGGATTTTCTGGTATTGGGTTTCTTGGCCTCCTACAGAATCCTAAGCATATCCTCCAAGAACAGGTGTCTGAAAGGAATTAAACCCTATCACCCACAGAGTCAGTTGAAGGGTAGACAAGAGGGGATTGGCTGAGATCTCCTTTGTGTTGTATGTGAAGGTCCACCCTGTGAGGTAATTTGCGGTGGCTGCCCTTGGCTAGATGCAGGAGAAGGGGGTGTGACGACCATGCCCTGGCCCAGCAATCAAGGAGCCTCAATCCTCACCACTAACATCAGGGAGGTTGTTTCATAGAAGAGGAAAGGATAACTAATACATACAGTAAAGTACAATTTCCCTTAGGTGCACACAGAGATCACAGTCAGTCTGGGGCTGGTTGCTCCCTTGCTCTCCAGGTCCCCAATAAGATTCCCCACTGGCACAGCTATAGGGTCCAGATCTCAACCGGCAAGCTAACCTCCAGTACTCTCTCTGTCCAACCAGTGCTTCGTGTACCTGCCCAGGTAGCTGACACACCACACACACACACTTTGAGAAGAGGTTATACAACCACACAGACCCTCCTGGGACAAAGGCTGGCACAGGTTCTCCAGCTGTGCCCCTTTACCCAGGCTATACAGTAGTAATTACTGCCACCACCAGCTAATAAATATCAGCTACTCAAATGCCTTTAAAAGGGTGTCCAATTATTACTGTGCAATATTATTATCCAATGATAGTATGACTAACAGTCCAGGCTTACTTTAGAGTGGCCTATTACAATAACCTCTATAAATATGCAATGTACTCTAGAGCTCATCTCTACACAAAGCAGCCACAGGAAGAAGGTTTTAAAATATTTAATAATAAATAATTAAAACACAAGACAAAACTACTACACCACAGAGATATCTAAGAGTTCAGAGATCACACAGAAACTTAAAATAATACATTAGGACAGGTCTGATTTCAAAGAAAAATAATTAATCTTTACTAGCTTTAACTATTCCTACAAGAAATCACAGTGCTAAAACTTACATGTGAGCATAAGGCAGGGTGCTGATAAGTTGGATATCAAGATCAAAATGCTTCCAGTCTCTTGTGAGAAATAGTAAACATTACTAACAAACATGTTTGCTGGGTCCCTCCCCAAATTACATCATTTTTGACACTTAAGTTTTCCCAGGCAAACAAACTGCATTATTTAGCAATCTAACACCTGCACAGAAGCCTACAACAATAGAAGACATTTCATATGTATACTCTAACAGAAACTAGAGCAATAAAGCACATTCCACATCTAAATTCTGGTCATAAACTTTAGACTTAAAACAATGGGCATGAAACCTTCATCCAGACACACTGGAAACGACTTGTAAAACATTAAAGAGATTCATAAGATATTTTCAACTTAAAAAGACACATTTGAAATACTTGGCTTGGTTTTCCTTACAGCAGATGTCAATGTTGCAACAATCTTGAAGTTCACATTTTACAGTGTTTTCTTACATTTAAAAACACAAGCCTGTATTTTACATTTATTTATACATTTGATAGAATTATGTATCAAATTCTATTTGACCAGGCTGGCAACCTTTGCCCATCTCTCCCCAATCATCACAGGGGGAACCAGTGCTATCTTGGTCAAAAGGGAGTCACCAGCAAGATTTTTGATTTGTCCTGCTGAATTCTGAACAGGACTTTTGGAATGATGAGAAGGGGAGGGAAGGATACAGAAAAAAGAAGTTATGCACTTACCATAGCATTTCATCTGCGTTGTCCATTTTCATTTATCCTTGACATATGGGTTCCGTTCAGATACTGGAATCAACTCAGCCATTACTACAGCTTGAGCTGACCAAAAACTTTCGAGATTCACCTCTACCCACAATACCTCTCTCCCAATTACCCCAGACTGAGTTTGCAGATTAGATATATAGAGTAACACATAAAGAAGCCTCAACAGAAGCCATACCTGCTATGCCTTAAAAATTACCATAACGGATAAGTGCATTGTCTGTTCCACCAAAAAGTCTTCAAAGGCCAGGGGATGAAGGGAGGGGAGTCAAGGAAAATGAAAATGGACAACACAGATGGAACGTTATGGTCAGTACGACTTCTTTATTTGATGTTGTCAATTTTCATTTTATCCTTGACATATGGGTCAGAGTCCCCAGCTACTTTAGACCTTGGGAGGGACTCATGGAAGGATATTCCTGAGCACCATTGAACCAAAGGATGCTCTTCCCCTAGAGACCAAATTCAATTTGTAATGACTAATAAAGGCAGGGGAGAAGCCCAAGTAGTTGCCGCACAGATATCATCCATCGAAGCTCTAGACTTGAGAACTGCTGAAGTGGTGACATAATTGTAGAATATGCTTTAACAGACCTAGGTAAGGCAATTCTTCTTTTGACATCGACAAAGGAAATACAATCCTTGAGACATCTGGCTAAGGTCACCTTGTTGACTGGTTTACCAAACCTAGCACTTGAAAAGGAGACAAATAGGTGGTTAGATATCCTCATGTCTTTTTGTTCTGTGACGGCAAAAGTGCAACTGTCTGTGAACATCTAGCAAATGCAGACAGTATTCACCTATGTTTGAAAAATATGGAAAGAATACCAGCAAACTGTCTGATTGACATTAGTCTTTGACACTACCTTAATTAGGAAAGGGGGATTTGTTCATTAGGAGACTCTGTCTTATGAAAGATCAGGTAAGGTGGTTTACATGATAAAGCCTGAATTTCTCAAATCCTTCTAGCAGAGATTATTGCCACTAAAAATAATGTTTTCCTTGACAAATATCACAGTCTGCAGATGGTTGGAAGGGAGCATGTATAACAGTTTGCAACACTAGGTTTAAGTCCTAAGGTGGGGTAGGATCTTTGACAGGAGGTTTCAGCAAAATTACCCCTTTTAAAAATGCCTTAAAGAGTCTATGAGAAGCCAAGGAACATTCGTCCAAACCATCATGGAAATTGAAATTGCTGCTAGCTGTATTCTGACTGTCAAAGGAGAAGCTCCTGCATTTAAAAGAGAGGCTAAGAACTCTAAAATATTATCAACAGAAGTAGAAAAGGGATCGATATCCCTTTCATATGCCAAAATGGTAAATCTACTCCATTTACTATTTTTTTAAATGCTTATTTTATTTTATTTTCTACAAATACATAATAAAAGTGGAAATACAAAATGACTGCAGGCAATACAGCATGTAATACATAAATGAGTAAAGGTATCCACACTTTCCAAAGAAAAACATTTAAACATTTGCAAGAAACTTTATGATTTACAATTGAGATGGTTATAACATATCTTGGGATTACTTAGTGCAGAGTTATGCTGAGGACGTTGAGAACTAGAATTGTATATGCAGGAAACCTTTAATTGTCTAGACTGGAAGAAACAGAAAACAGAAAAAAAAAGAAGAAAGAGAAAAGAAAAGAAAAAACTTGAAAGTTTTCCAAAACCTAGAGGGAGAAAAAACATATTTACATTATATACAATGTATACAATGTTGGAAGCCATCCTTTTGTTGAATCACAGAAGTGGGTTTTCTATATCAGTGATACAACTACTTATGTTCAATAACATAGAGGTTTTATTTTAAATCAGCCACCTGCCTGACATTTAATTTTAAGTATTCTGTATGTTAATCAAAATTTTCTCTAGGAGAGAATTCCAGTATGTTTGGAAGTATCATCTTTTTTTAATACTTTTAGTAGCTAGTTTGTGAGAGGTGACATTGAACTGCCACTTCTTTAAAGTTGTTTCATGAGATGTTTTTGCTATGGACCCAATTTTTAGATATATAGAATTTAAGTAGTGCGCATATTGTAACTAAGATATGTTTGCGCATTCCTATGATTGAACTAGGGATAATATGCAGGATCATAGTTTCCCAAGAGAGTGTTTTTTGCGTATCCAACTTTCTCTAGTTGCATTCCTAGAGAACATCCATTTACTATTATATAGTTTCTGTGTAGAAGGTTTATGAGAAGCTAGGAGGATTTGGCGTAATGAGGATGAAAGGTTAAGACACCTGGCCACTTGTAGAACCGTGCTGTCAGCTTGAGATTCAGAATGTCTGGGAGAACTAGCCCATCTGGATGGGACAGAAGGTCTGCAGCTGGGTCCAGAGTCCAAGGTGGTTGAACCAGATAAGGCCAAAGAAAGGGGAACCACATCTGTCACGGCAAAAATGGAGCAATACGGATTACTTTGCTCTCTAACCCGAGTGCTTTCTGTAAGAATTTTGGGATTAAAGGCATTGGGGGGAAGCATACAAGAGACTGGAGGGCCAAGTGTGGAGAAGTGCTTCTCATGGTGACTTCCCTGGAGGGGGAATCAGGGCAAAGTAGTTGCTGCACTTGTTGTTCGGGGGAGAGGTGAAAAGGTTGCAGCAAGGCTGGCCCCATCGACAGAAAAACTCTTCCGTCACTTTTGGATTGAGAAACCACTCATGAAGCTGGAGAACACATCTGCTCAGCTTGTCTGCTATCACAATGGAACTCCCCGGAATATGCACTGCTGTCAAAAAGCAGTTGGAAGAGCTTGCCCACTGTCACACTCTGAATGCTTCTTGACAAAGGGGATAAGATTTGGCTCCTCCTTGTTTGTTGATGCACCAAACTACTGACATATTGCCTGTTTGAATCCCAACTGTTCCTGGAGGAAGAGCAGTTTGAAAATCCTGCAACTCTAAAAGCAGCCCCCCTTAGCTCTAGCACACTGATATGCAAGCTGGCCTCCATAGGCGACCAAATGTCTTGGACAACCTTGCTCAGAAAATGCCCCCACCCAATCTGGGAGGTATCCATGGTCACTGTGGCCTTGGGATCTGAAGGACAAAGGAGTGACCCAGAAGAATTTCTTTGCAGTGAAGCCACCAAACTAGATCCTTTCTGCAATGATCAGTGATCAGAATCTGGTCTGACATGGGTTGATATAGTACATACCATTAAGAAACCAGCACCCATTGTAGAATTCTCATGTGATATCTGGCTAGGGGAACTAGAGTAATTGTCACTGCCATAGAACCTAGGACCTGTAAAACTATTTATTTATTTATTTTTATTTATTTAAATTTGTTGACCGGGAGTGTCCGACTGGACGTGGGTCCATTTTCAGCGGAGGCCCGGGAAGAAAAGCTCCACAGTAAAATAAACAGACAGTAGTTACATTGGATTACATAGTGATTAACAATTTAACATAGAAATTACTTGCAACATATTTACAGATGAAGAACATAGTACATCAGTAGACAACTAGAATCTATATCTGTGAAGTACATGACAGGCATTAACAAATGTAACAATGAGAAGTTCCTGCTGTATAATAAGTACTAGGCTTATGAGCATCTGTGCTTGCTATCATCAAGGTAGTTAGTGGAGGTGAAAGAAAGGTAGTAGTTGGATGGGGTGGATGATATTAGAGTGGGAGTTGCAAGGGCATAGCCAGCATGTTTTTAGGTGCGCTTTTAATAAAGTTTTGAAGTTGGTGCATGATGGTACGGAGGTAATTGTGGGTGGGAGTGAGTTCCATAATTTGGCTATGGCGCAAGAGAATAGTGCTTCACCAGCAGAGTTATTGGCTTTAGTGATCTGCAAGTGATTTTTGTTGCTGGATCTTAGTGGTCTGGTGGTGCAATAGGGTTGGAGTAGATTCTGGAGGGATGGGACATTTAGTGGATGGTTTACTAGTTTGTGGGTGAGTGAGAGTTGATACCACTGAAGGAGGTGAGGGAGTTCAAGCCAGCCCAGTTCAACAAGTGAGAGACAGTGGTGACTACGGTAGGATGCCCCTGTGGCGAATTTTGCGATTTTGTTGTAGCAGGTCTCTAGCTTGTTTAGATCACATTGCCTTAGGTTGGTATATACTGGAGAGGCATAAAGTAGGGTGGAGATAAGGTGGGAATTTGCTACTGAAATCTTTGCTGCTTTGGTGAGAAATTGTTTATTTCTGTATAATGCTCCTAGTTTTTTGTGGACTTTTTTTATGGTCATGGATATGTGAATGTCAAATTTTAGTTTATTGTCTATTTCCACTCCTAGTAATTTGGTGTGTTCAGTTGGGTATATAGTGGTGTTGTCTTTTGCTGTGATGTTAAAGTGAGAGTTGTTTTGAGTATGTTTGGTGGGTTGGAAGATGAGTAGTTTAGCTTTGTTTGGGTTGAGTATTAATTGGGCATCGGATAACCATGTTTCAACAGAGGAAAAGGCTTCCTGTGTGACTTTTTGCAGTTTGGGTAGGGACTGGGCTGAGCAGATGATGGTAGAGTCATCTGCGTATTGGATGAGTGTGCCATGTTTGGTGGCAGAGGCTAGATTATTGGTGTAAACATAGAAAAGTAGGGGTCCAAGGATAGATCCTTGGGGAACCCCTATGGAGACAGGTAGTTGGGGAGATATGTCATTCTGCCATACAACGGATTGTTGGCGGTCAGACAGGTAACTCTGAAACCAGTTGGTGACGGATTGTGAGAAGGATAGGTTATTGAGGACAGAGATAAGTTGTTTGTGTGGGACCATGTCAAATGCTTTAGATAGGTCTAGGAAAGTAGCAGAGGAGAGATAGCCATTGTTTTTATGCTGAAGGATAGTGTTTGTAAAGGAGAGTAAGGCAGTGGTGGTGCTATGGTTTGGTCGGAAACCATGCTGAGTACTGGAAAGGAGGTTGTTAGTAAGGAGATCGTGTGAGACCTGAGAGTGTATGCATCTCTCTAGTATTTTGGAGAGTGGAGACAGAACAGCTATGGGGTGGTAATTGGTTAGTTCTGCAGAGGGTCTGCCTTTGTGGAGGGGAATTATATGTGAGACTTTCCACAATGTAGGAACATAACTTTCTGAGAGAGATCGGTTAATCAAGATGGATACTGGGTAGGCCAGAGCATCAGCTGCGATTTGTAGGTATTCACTTGGGAGGTTGTCTGCTGCTAATTTGGTGGGTTTAAGTTTAGTTAAGAGTTTTTTATGTTGGAGGTAGGTACAGGAGAAAAAGAGAAGGCAGTGGGGAGATTACTAGTTGAAGGTGTGGGTTGGAGGGGTGGGGGGTTGTGTTGTTTAGCTAGTGATAGTATGGTTTGGGTGAAGTGTGTGTTGAATGAGGTAGCAATATTTTCTGAGGAGTGAGGGATGTTAGGGACTTAAAACTAGGCAAGCGAGAACCTTCTTCCTGTGTATAATTTTTTTTACTTGGGTTTATGATTTTTTAAAGTCTCACTGGGGGGGGGGGGGGGTATGCAATGGTGATGGTTGTATTCAGCAATGCCCATATAATTTCCAAACTTTGGGTTGAAGACCGTTGAGATTTTTCTTGGTTGATAATTATTCCTAAGTATAAACAGGTCTGGAGAACATAATCCCTTGCTTCTATCAGTAGATGCTGGTCAGAGCTGTAATGAGTCAGTCATCCAAGTACAAAAATATCCAGAATCCTTGCAGTACATTTGGTGAATACCCTGGGGGCTGTGGTGAGACCAAAGGGTAGCACCCTGAAATGGTAATGACTGGCACCCAGCCAGAAAAGGAGGAATCTTCTGGAGTGCTTGTCCATGTTTACATGGTAATACACATCCTAAAGATCTATTGAGCACATCCAGTCGTCCTTTCCTAAAAACAGAAGAATGGACTGTACCGTGACCAACCACAATTTCTTTCGTTGAACTGATTAGTTCAACACACAGAGATCCAAACTGGTCTTCAGTCCCATGTCTTTTTTGGCACCAAAAAAAAAATGATGAGTAAATTCCGGATACTCTCTGGTCTGGTGGCACTTCTTGGACGACTCTTTTGTCTAGCAGTTTTTGAACTTTTAGAACTGATGGTTCCCTATGACTGGGTGGAACTTCAGGGATTTTTTTGCATACGGAGAGACAATGGAAAGAGGGAATGGTATAACCTCTGGATATGACCCATTGCACCCAAGTGTCTGTTGTCATATTTAGCCAGGAGTTTTGGTGCAAGGATAAGCATCCTCTGACTGCCACTAGAGGAAGACAATCAAGCCTCTCTTCAGGGACGCTGAAAGGGCTTACTCGGGAAGAAGTCCCTAAAGCTCTGGTTTCTGTGGACCACCTCTGCCTGCATGGGCGGTGTCTTCCACTGTAGCTTCCCCGTCTGCTCCCGGAGGAACTGCCTCCAATTGTGTCCTGGAAAGGCCCTTGGGATGTTTTGAACCACATCTTTGCGCCGCTCGTCTAATTCCTAATAAAGGATCTTTGGGGGAGGGTGGAAAAACGTACACCCACTCCAGAAAGGGTCTTACTATCTTTCTCACGCCTGGATAAAGTCTCTCTTACTTTTGGGCCAAACAAAGACAATCCATCAAAGGGTGCATTGACAGAAGACTTGAATGGTTCTGCAAAGTCACATAGGTGCATCCAGGTCGGTCTCCTTATGGCTACACCTGAACCCACCTCTTTGTAGGTCCCTTCAGCTGCATGTGCAATGAGCCTCACGGACGAGTTTGACACAGACTCCAAGATGAATAAATTGGGAAGCAACCTTCTCTTGGACTCCCTCAGTAAGAGCTCCTGCCAAGGTATCAGACAACTCCTTGATCAGATCCCTTTGAAATCTGGTGAAATGTGCCAGGAAATTCAAAGATCTTAAGGCGAAGGTCGATGAAGCATAAACTCACTTCTCAAATCTATCCATCACCCAAGACTCTCTGTTGGGTGGATACATAGATGAACGCTCCTGAGTGCCTTTTTTGTGGCCGCTGCTACAACCATGGCATCTACCAATAAACCTTCAGTCAAGGAATGACCTTGGGGACCCTTCCCCTTCATCAAAATCAGTATCTTCCATGATCGAGTCCTGCAGGGAATCCAAGTGCTTCTTCTTGCACTTCTTCTGGGGAACCTCCTCAGGGAGATCATCTGAGGAGGTATCAGAAAATGACAGAACCTGTATCTGAGAATCCTGATGTTTTGGTACTCTCTGTTCCAGTGGAGAGACAGGTCAAATAACTGGACATGAGAAAGGTACCTGCTCTGAGGATGAAGGGGCTGCATCACTGAAAGAGACAAGGCCCTCACCACTGCCTCAAAAGCTGGCCCTCCAAAGAGGAGAGGTAGCCTGGAACTGTGATGGACTGTCTCTGGACCTAGGTCACCTCTGCTCCAAAGAAACCATCCCAGAGACAGAAGCCAGAGCTGAACTGAATCATGCAGACGTTCCAAGGTGCAGGGACATCTCTGAAAAAATTGCAGTCGATTTCTGCCCCTTGGGGCAGACAGGACAGATACGGCCCCAGGAGGTCTCCAGTTCCGAAATACCTGATACAGTCAGCGCTGGATGACTTGGAGCCGTAAACTCTGAAGCCTTAGAGAAAGTCAGAGGAGGAGGAGAAGTGGTGAGAGGAATGAATGAAGGTTTAGCTCCTGGACCCACAGGGGTCGGAGCAGAAAGGAGGCCTGTAAAACCTCTTGCCCAGGTCTCCCCATGTCTAAGTCTGTAAAGCTTTTGGTGGAACAGACTAACAGAGAGGGAGATTTTGTTTTTTGTTTGGATAAATACTTCTGGTAACTCACACACAAAGGGGTCAATAGATAGGAAAGTAACTAGTTCTGGGAAAAATTCCTGTTCAATATCTAAAATCTGTACCAACGTAGTTGGCGCAGATGAAGAAGCAGAATGTACATTATCCTGTGCTGAAGCCTTTGACATTGTGAGTTTTGTCACAATAGTGATCAGTGCCTGCGATTTCCCAGGTACCAAAGGTTTTGAGCCAGAGTCCTTCGGTTCCAAGGAACTTTTTGGAACCAAGGATTTAGGTTTCTTAGATGTCGGTGTCATTGGGGATCCTCTTTTTACCCATCTCCAAAGACTGAAGGGGAAGAAATATGCATCTTACTTTTGTCTACAGCAGATAAGGCCTCACCAAATGTGGAAGGGATCAAGACTTTCAAAATCAATCTGTTTCTTCTTTCAAAAAGCGCTCTATGGCTAAATGCAAGACAAATATTGCAGTCCTCCTGTAAATGTACAGGACCCAAACAATATGCACATAGGAGATGCAAAGTGGATAATGGCATCCTATCACTACATTTCTGGCATTTTTTAAAGCCAGAAGGGGCCTTAGATTTCTCAGCCATGATAGAAAAAAAGTCTGGAAGGCACACACACAACACTCACATGAGAGAGAGATAGAGAACACTGTCACACAACAAAACTGGAAAGAAAAGCTAAAGATAGGTTAGTTTTTCATTTTTTTTTTAAACAGGACAAAAGGAGGGAAAGAACCATCAACAATGATAGTTAAGATGTACACGAACATGTACAGAAAAGAGGCTATCAACGATGACAGCAGAAAAATACACTGCAGTGTATGGAAAGGAAACCGTGAACAGTAGAAAAAGGGTAGAGATCATCTTCTTCCAAGAGAATGAGAGGATGTGCAACTTCCAGATCAGAGGGTGAGGGACTCTGGCATAAAACTGTGGAAGTTGTCTATTTTGGGGGGGGGGCAAAAGATCTACTTGAGGAATGCCCCACTAGTGGACAATGTCTTGAAACACATCCCTTTGAAGCATCCATTCATGTGACTGTGCTAGGGACCTGCTCAAGTTATCTGCCATGCAATTCTGGTTGGATGGGATGTATACTGCCTGAAAAGTCACCCTGTATTTGACTGCCAGCTCTCAAACCTGGAGTGCCGGCCTGCATAACAGGTAGGATTTGGTAACCCTCTGCTTGCTGACCTACCAGAGGCCAGTCATATTGTCTGTGAACAATTTTATGGTTCCTGGGAGAAAGAGAGGATGGGAAGTTTGAAATGCTGGCAGTAGTGCCCTCATCCCCCCTTACACTGATGTTCTCGTTGTTGAGAGGGGGACCATGTCCCTTGAACTTTCAAATTTTCGAAAGTTGCTCCCCTTCCCACATCTGAAGCGCCTGTGAAAAGCTCTTGCACTGTATGTAGGGGGTGCAAGGTAAGTCCTGGGTTTGGAGACACTTGCTGGATCCACCAATGAAGTTCCCTCTTTAGACGGGGATGAGAGGAATTAGAAGGTCTAGAGGGTGTGAATGCTGCATCCAAACAGCCTTTGGAAACCGCTGTAGTTTCGTCATGTGAAGTTTTCCCAGAGAGAACGCTGGGACAGTGGATACCATGAAACCCAAAACCCTGAGGAACTTCCTAGCTGAAATGTGGTGAAGGGGTAAAATGTCTTTGAAACAGAACTAGAGGTCCACTGCTTTTTCAAGAGGCAGAGACACTCATGAGGTTTGTCTGAATCCTGCACCCTAGGAAGATGTGATGTTGAGAGAGGCAGAGCATGGATTGTTTTGTAGTTTATGGTTAGTCCCAGGCATTGAATAAGAGAATGTTCTCCTCTAGGATCTCTGGGGAAGTTGCCATAAAGGTCAGACTGTCTAGGTAGGGGAAAACATGGATGCCCTGAAGCCTGCAATAAGCAATCACAGGAGCCAGGCATTTTGTAAACACCCTTGGTGTGCTGGAAAGTCCAAAGGGCAAGGCAGAGAACTGAAAATTTCAGGAAGTCACAGAAAAATGTAAAAACGTTCTGCAGTTGGGGTGTATGGACATGCGCAGATAAGCGTCTTTAACATCCGAGGAGGCTAAGAAGGCCTGTGGCACAATTAGAGGAGTTAACATATGGAAGGAGGGTACCTTCAAAAAGGTGTTGAAATGAGACAGACCTAAGATGGGCACCCAAGGGCCATACTTCCTGGGCACCAGGAACATTCTGGAGTAGAAACCTTCACACACATTAATTTGATATTCTCTGCCTCTCTGAGACCTGGCTAAAGTCTTTCACTAAAGACACTGAGATTACTCCCCAAGGCTACAATATAGTAAGACTCGACCGTCCCAACCACAAAGGTGGTGGAGTTGCAATTCTTTTTAAAAATCATCTGAATATCACTACCCTTCCTGCCTCTCCAACTCAAGATAGCAAGGTAGAAGCAATCATTGCAAAACTCCAATTAAATTCAAAAAAATCCCTTTATATTATCTGTATGTACCTACCACCTGGTAACAATATACCAATCCTAGAAAATTATCTTAGTTGGGTATCTGCTACGTATCCCCAAGAAACCATTATACTAGGTGACCTGAACATAGACTGGAATAGCATTAATGCTGACAATCCTTCTCATATCAACCTCCATGGTTTTACCCAAACCATTACCTCAACTACTAGGCTCAACATAGTAATAGAGAAAGCATTTTAGACTGGATACTCATAAACAAAGTCAAAGATAGTTACAAAGTAGGAACCTTGCCAGATGATGTTAGTGATCACTCCTTAACATTCATAACAAGGGAAAAGGCTGATTGTGTAAACCCCTGTACTATAAGAAATATACGCACCATCAAACATTTTAATCCAGAACTGTTTCAGTCTGAACTTAGTGCATGTAACTGGAACCCCTTAAAAACACTTCCTCTTGAAAATGCAGTACTATACTTTAACTCAACTTTTTTATCCATTCTTGACATACATGCTCCTGAACGTATCATTAGAATTAAATCTAATACAGCCCCTTGGCTCTCCCATGAAACAAAAAAACTTATTCTCACTAGAAATAAAGTCTGGGCCACATGGAGATCCCACAGAAATAACCCTGATCTTCTACACTTCCGCCAGCTTAGAAATCTAACTAAAAAGGCAATAATAGCGGACAAAAAAAAAATTCTACTTTGAACTACAACAAACTCATCTTAATAATTCTAAACTTTTCTGGTCTTCAGTCAATAGACTCCTCTCCCCAGGAAGTTCTAAAACACCTTCCCCACTTAATGCTGATCCTGATACCCCTCAACAAACTGCAGATGCTTTCAACTCTTTCTTCACTGAAACTATACAAGCTCTTGCTAAACAACTGAATGCCAACAACTCACACCCGCCATGTAACCTTACAAACTCTTCCTTTAAATTCTCTCTACATCCTATCTCTACATCTTACATATACAGACTCCTTCTCAAACTAAAACCTTGTACCCCCTCTGCTGACAAGCTCCCTTCACTTTTTCTACAAAAGGCTGCCAAGGTTATCGCATATCCTATTTCTACTCTCATAAACAGGACAATCAAAGAAGGAATCATCCCAGATATCTGGAAGGTCTCTAATATTATCCCACTCCATAAAGGTGGAAACTCCATAGACTACTCCAACTATAGACCTATTGCTCTCCTCTCTGCTTTGGCCAAAATTATGGAGAAATGTATCCACCATCAGCTTGTACAACACCTCTCTCTTCACAACATTATAGCTAACTGTCAACATGGCTTCAGACCGCATCATAGTACTACTACCGCCCTGCTTTCCTTTGTAGACACTATTAATCTGAACCGTAACAACAACCTACTCTCTTCTGCCCTCTTCATTGACCTCTCCAAAGCATTCGATATGGTTAACCACTCTTTATTAATTAATACTCTTGAATCCCTATCTTTTGATATCCCAGCAATTAGATGGTTTAATTCTTATCTTACAAACAGAAAACAAGCAGTTCTTTGGAATAACCACATTTCTTCTCTTTTGCCTGTTTCTATCGGAGTTCCACAAGGCTCTATTCTTGGCCCACTTCTCTTTTCCCTCTTCATTATTGATCTTCAAACTATAATCCCTCAAGCTACCTGCATTCAATATGCCGATGATTCTACACTCATCTGCTCAGCATCTTCCACCTCGGAACTTATCTCTCATACTCAAAAAATCTTTAATACCGTAGAAACATGGTTCTCCAGTTGATTCCTCTTATTAAATGCTAAAAAAACTAAACTTCTCCTCTTCACCCCCAATTCTAGGACCTCCCCCTTAAACTTCACCATCTCCTCCAACAATGCCACTGTCATCTCACCCGACTCTACCACTAAACTGTTAGGTATTACAATTGACAATAATCTCTCTTTCAACCAACACATTAACAACTCCATAAAACTTGTCAATAGAAAAATAGGATCCTTATATCGAATTAGACCATTTCTTACGCCTTCAACTAGAACTAGGATTGCTCACTCCCATCTTATTTCTACTCTTCTTTATGCTTCTCCCATCTTTACCAACCTCAAGAAAACCAACCTTACCAAATTGGCAACCTGCTACAATAACATTGCCCGCTTCGCTACAGGTAACCCCTACAGAACCCATCACTGTCTTAACTTGAAACCACTAGGCTGGCTAGAGTTTCAGAACTATCTTGCAATCCAACAACTCACTATTGCCCATAAAATACTGTACCAACCAAAGAACACCCCTATACTCTCACAACTCATAATCCCCTATAACAATCTTAACTCTCTCCGCTCTTCTAGTAAACTCTTGACTAGTTCTATAAAATCAAATAATACTGCTGGTGACTCCCTTTTTACCAATTCGGTAGGTACAAAATGGAATTTATTATCTAGCAACATAACAAAGATTACATCATTGCCTCTTTGCAAACAAAACATTAAACTGCACTTCCAAAATCACTGGCTTTGTTCCTGTAGTAAACCTGATTAACTTTCCACTACTTCTACTCTACTTCAAAACTACCTCCTACTTCTTGCTGACTCTATCCTCCACTTTGCTTTCTTCTTCTACTCCCACTTGTCTTCCTAATACTTCTTTGCTTGTTGACGGTCTTACTTGCTCTCTTTTCCATAACCCAATCCCTTCTAACTTCCCTCATTCTTAGCTCTCTTTTCTCTTACCTCCTATCCTGTATCTTTATCATACAAAGTATTGTTTATCTTTGTATAATGTTTTCTGGACTGTAACTGTGTGTGGTAGTAATTAATTCATTTAGTATCTTTATCATACAAAGTATTTTTTATCTTTGTATAAGGTTTTTTGGACTGCAACTGTGTGTGGTAGTAATTAATTCATTTAGTAATAATATTAAATTGTAGAGTTGTTAGTTTTTGTCTTTTACTAACTTTCTTACAAACACTATGATGTTTTTCTTTATGTATTCTCTGTGGAGCTTTTCTCCCCGGGCCTCTACTGAAAATGGAAATATCTCCAGCTAGACTAGCCCAACAAATGTAAAATAAAAAATAAAATAAAATAAAAATAGTTGTTCCTTTAGTGGTTGGGGAGTGCCTCTAAAAAAAGGCAGGAAATCCAATACCAGAAAGTATCCTTTTTGAATGATGGAGAGGACCCAGGTGTATTGGGTTATGCTTTCCCAGACTGGCAGGGACAGACAGACAGGTGCTGGGAAAGTGGAATGTGAGTGGTGTGAATTGGACAGTCAGAGAGACCCAAGCTTGTCTGGAAAGGACTGCTTCTCAGCTGGAGTTGCAGGGGCAGTCCTGGACTGTTAAGGCCTTCTGCCATCCTTTTCTTGATTTAGGTGGAGGGATGTAGGAATGCCAATATACAAAGGCAGTTTTTCTTTTTTTTTGGGGGGGGGGGTTCTCTGGAATTTAGGCACTGTGGAACAAAGATTTTCTTAAATTCTTGCATCTCTTTAATTGCAGAGATTTAAATAAACTAGCCGCTGCAGGGCCAAATATAGTGGAATTGTCCAAAGGGGCATCTATAAGCTTGGATTTAATGTTCTCTGGTAATTGCTAGAGTCTTAACCAGGAGAATCCAACTGTGATTTCAGTGACTTCAGACAAATCATCCAGGTTACTGCCCTTAACCTCTCTTCTTCCTTCCTTTACCCTGATCCTGGGCGACTTTAACTATCCAACCCATAGATTGGAAGAAATACTCATATCAAAACACAAATTCCCAGAGATTCCTTGATTTCGTCAATGCAAATGCCTTGGACCAGTTGGCTGACAACCCCACAAGAGGTGAAAATATCTTGGAATTGGTATTAACCAACAATGAGTAACGACTACAGCATCACTACTTTGTTATCATCCCTGGTAAGATCTGACCACAAAGCAGTAACTTTTGAAGTCGCCATCTCCACCGACCCCCTCCCCTAGCTAAGGTCAAAGAAAAAAAAACTTCTCCCAAGCTGATTACAACCGTCTGAGTTAAGGTTTAAACAGCTTCACAGCCCCTTCCCACTCCATAGAAACCGTCACGTATGTCCAAACCTGCACCAAAGTACTACATGAGCATTTATACAGCTGCATGGAATCAGGAATACCAGACAGGATGAAATCCTCCTCCTCAAGGAAGAGTAAACCTATCTGGTGGACATCTACAATAAATAAAACTCTATAATAAAAGGAAAAAAATATTGCTGTCCAGGACCAAGAAGGAGCAGGCGTTTAATTGGAAGCAATCTCTCCTTAGCCTGAATAAGCAAATAAGAGCACTAGTGAAATCCTCTAAAGCAAATTTCGAGTCCAAACTGGCCACATCTACTAAAGACAATTACAAGGCTTTCTTCCCATATGTCTGCAATCTTAAGGGAAGCACCCAGATCTGCTCAGAACTGGGGGTCAAGGACACCACATACACAAACCCTGTAGATATAGCCAACCCGCTAGCAGACAGGTTCAGTGAAAACTTCACTCCTCTCCCCCCATCAGTATAACAGGACATCCCCAGTACCTGCTCCCCTTTCCCTTATCTCTACTGAGCAGGTCACACTGCCCTCTCCAAGGCAAAAAATACAGCTTCCATGGGACCTGATAACATCCCAGGCTGTATCCTACATGAACTCTGGCAGGAACTTGCAGCACCATTAGGCAACCTATTCAACCAAAGCCCGAGTACCTGCTTCGTCCCAGCATAGTGGAAGACAGCTACTGTCATCCCTTTGCACAAAGGTGGAGAGTTCACCGATCCAGGAAATTATAGACCTATCAGCCTAACTAGCCTGATCAGCACGGCCATGGAGCGCATTATCATGGACCTCATTAACAAGGACATTGGCAGCCTCCAGACACTTGATCCCACACAGTTTGGTTCTGTCAATAGGAGGTCATGTCTGTTAAATTTGGTCGACTTCTTTGAGACAGTCACCAAGACCACAGACAAGGGTAGACTGTGCACACCACTTACCTTGCCCAGCTTAAGTAAGGGTCATGAGGGCCTTGAAAAGTCACTGAGTGAACAGTTCCCAGTCACAAGAAGGTTCCTTAGGAGGGGACAAATGTTTCATTTTTGATTTTGATGCAGGTCTGCCCTATGTAGTGTCATAGGGCTCTACATAGGCCCACATTCAATGAGGTCTAAGTGAATTTCTTCCCACACAAAGATCTGTGGTATCCCTTTAGGGCCTTCGGTAATTATGAGCCTCGGTTCCCCCTGTACATCCTGGATGGATGCCTGCTCAGCCTCTGAGGATGTGCCAGTGGTTGGATCCAGGGTGACCTCAACATCGGGTTTAGCCTGTGATCTGGAACCAGAAACCAGCTGTATCTACAGGCTCTCATCGATCTCAGGAGAGACGTCCATATGAAAAGGCGCAGCAGCTTCATGCCTCAGCTTTTTGGCCTTCCATTTAGCAGCCGACTCGACCACGGGCTCAAAGGATCCCTCCATCCTGATTTTTTAGTTTTACAAGTAAATGGCTAAGGAGGAAAGCTTACTTCTAAGGGTCTTGGGTACAAAAAACTGGGAAACAGAACAGGATTTGTGACTGTGGGTAGCCCCTAGAGAGAACAGACACTGTAGATGGCTATCATTATGTGGAATTTGTCTTCTACACTGGCATTTGTCTTTTGTATGACATGAGCCCTTCCCCTAAACAGTAGTAAAAGAAAAAGATTTCCCCAATGGGGCAATTATCTGAGAATTCGCAGAAAACGGCAAACGGCTTGGCAAACAGACATTCAAGGTGGTGTGCAGACTGGAAGCATTCACTTTTATAGCTAATGTACGGCAGCAGCCTATATGCGATGTACCACGCATCCTACAATGGTGAAAGACTTTTGTATACTGGCTGACATTGGGTTGCCTGTATTGGAGAGCTCCCTCATGTTAAGAATATTACAGCAGATGAATAGAAGGACATCAACTAAAGCTATAGCTACTGGGTCAGGTTTGGGAATTGTATATCCTATCTCCCTTTTAGCAGGCAATAAAAGATGCATTCTTTAAAGCATAAAGAACAGGAGAAATGGGTGTAGGTTCTGAAATATCCTTCTGCAACAATTCATAGTATTTTCTGAGAGACTGAGAAACCTCGGTCTTCGCCCACTGAAAACACTGGTAAATTCTAGCAACATTCTCAGGGAAAGAAAAAACCCCGCAGGGAGAATCAGAAACTGAGGTCTTCTGAGTCTGAATCAGAAATCAAAATAATAAAAAATGGAAGTTTTCCCCAAAGGGAACTTCTCTGCCCAGCAAAGGAAAGCACAAGAACCTGCATCACATGCCTGCATTTTCCTGTTCAGATTCAGAATCCTGAATCTCTTCAGGAAAAGAGGAATCCCTCTTTCTTTTACCAGGAGCTATTTTACAAGAAGGATCAACACCCTGAATTAAACCCAGAGTGAGACCTAGTATACTACTCCATGCTTGATTTTATGTCTTTTTTTTAACAGGGTAAATGGGGCCAACAACATAACTAACAGCAACAGCTGCTTCCTCAGGGATGGCACAACATTCTGACACAACGGGGAAACCTTCCCTGCTGCTTTTCCCAGGACTGACAAGAGAGGCTCTCCCTTGTCCACTGAAGGGACCCCAACAGCCACAGAGGATGTGGCTAACCCCCGGTCCATAGTGGCCACACCAGAGGGATCTAGGCTCAAAGATGAGTGGTTTGCTGTAGCAAAATTCTAGTCTGTTGTGGTGGCAAATGGGGTTTGCTTAATTTTTTTCTTTTTGTGGCTGGACAAAAGACCGACCATGGGACTGGTAGTTTGTTCCATGTTCAAGCTGAAAATAATGCCTCTTTCCCGGGCAAGACAAGAAGCAACTGCCGGTAAACACTTCCAGTCCACAAAAACTACTTGTCTGACAGAAAACACACAGTAAAAAGCACTTTAAAACATCACACCAGCCCACAAAAGAAAAAGAAAATTTTGCCATAGAAAAATGTTTTCAATTACTTTACACTTCTTTTAAACTGATAGAAAAATTTAGTTCTCTGTTTAAAAGTACTTTATAGTCTTAAGACAGTCCATTAAAACACAATGTTTATACTTTTAAACAACTTTCATGAAAAGCAAAGTGATAAAACATCAACAAAATTAAAAAAAAGAATGGAAGCTTCCCCAAAGGAAATTTCTCAGCTCAGCAAAAGAAAGCACAACCCAACTGTCGATGCTAGAAAGCCTCGAGGAGTGTACTCTTCAGCAGCAGTAAAACTCTGCAGGGCTTCAAACCTAAAACTTGTCTTTTAGTCAGCTCAGCTCAAGCTATCTGACAGTTCAAGTATGTGGAATGTGCTGTGAAACTTTGGAATCTGGCCAACTGTTCTATATCTTTGTCAGGATATAACCCATACAGCAAAGGCTACTGCAGCAGTGATCAATATGATGAATATTTAGAAATGTCTTTGCAGGGATCAGGGATGGTAAGATTAAGACTTCATCAAGAGTCATATATTGCTCCTAGAAGAAAGCAACATCAATCAGCAATAAAATATTTTACATCTAGGTACAAAACAAGCAAAACGTTTAGTGGAATCCCAGTGTGCCTACTAGTTCTCCAAACTTTTTTGTGGGTTGAATGAATGGAAGAAAATGGTGGAAGTGTCTCAATGTGAAAGAAATCTATAGTGAAGCCTCACTTGGCGTCTGGCATATGTAAGAGTGCAATAATATCAAAGGGTAGGGGGAAGGACTACGTATAATCCTCAAGTGGAAGGTGAAGAGTGGTGGAAATAATATATGTGGGATTCTACACTGACCTAGACTCAAGCTATGTTTACGTCTACATAAGGTGATGCAGAATACAACAAGCAGCTGGTGGGACAAAACTAGTCAGGTACTCTGGGCAGATGTTTTGTGAAGTTATCAATGTAATGTACATTGGATGAGCATGATGCAAGGACTTTGCTTAGTAAGCTGGGGCACTAAGAAGTGTAACAGCAGAGGAAGGAGACTCCCTTTAATTTTTGTCGTAGGTTGTGTGGGGGTGCAAGAGGATTGCCCATACACAAAAAGGGTGTTTTTGTTGATCTTTCTGATCTCAACTATAGAGTGCAGTTGAGTAATTCAGAGAAACCGTGACTGACTGTGAGCTGATAACAGTGTCACCAGGTATTTATTTGGTAGCTATGTTCTACCAGTAGCATACCTCTCAACCATACCGAACTCCTCAGTATTAATTGTTTTTAACGGCAAAATACTGGGATGCCACGAATTCCCGAGTGGCCCCTTCAATTCATGTTTTTTTTTTCAATTTTTTTTTTCAATTTTTTTTTTTTTTTTTAAGTTGAAGCTGATGTCATCGCATGCAGGGCCGTGCACGTCTGAGCGATGATGTCAACTCCATATCCCTTCTCAACAGTCCCGGGTTTTGGCTTAAAATTTTGCTCTATCCCTCATAAACTTGATTACCGAAAAGATGGTGAGGTAATAAGCTGAAGGTTTAATGTCGAGCTGGCACCTCGGCGTTCGTGAAAATCTACTGCCAATCATTAGTGGACCGGAGTTCTGCTGTGGCGACCCTTAACTGGGAAAAGCCAAAAGACAACAACAACAACATGGTGAGGTACTAAGTTATAGCCTTCTTTTACTTCAGAAAAATGCATTTGAATTCAGAATCTACTATTCAGCCAACTGCTCAAGTTAATAGCATGATTATTAAAGTGCGCCCCGGATATTATTTCTGAACGTGCTCCTGATTCTGGAGCTATGTCTATAGTACTTAGCACTCTGGCACTAAAGCGTTCTTCAAAGGAATAAAAAAATTGATCACAAGAATAATTTGGTCATCAGTGTTGAAACCCTGCAGATAGGGAAAACTACAGTTTTTGAAAATGTTGATGAACACGTTTGTTGAGCGCTATACGAACAGTTCTTTATTCCAACTGATACAACAGTTATGGAGTAAAACTATCAGTTCAAAAATAATGCTAATATTTGCTGTTTTAAAAGTATTATGCACCTCAATTCCCTGCTGCATTTTAGAAATGAAAGGCACGTCTGCCACATTATCACAATTTTAAAAGCTACTCTGTCCCCTGAACCAATTTGCGTTATGTATGTGAAACAAAAAGAATGCAAAGCAGTCCCAGTATGACAAATAGTAACGTGAGAGAAACAGTTGCTTACTTTAACTGGCAGAGGTCTAGATGATGCCATGCAACAATTCACTTCCTTTACTCATTCTGTGATGCACTAAATGTAACACAGCACTTGCGCATCCATCTGTAGTGCATGTACAATAGTTCTTAGCAGTACTTAAAGCCGTTAACTTCCTAGTGGGCGAAGTGCTCAGAGTCTCTAAAAGCTGCATTTGTCTGGGTTAAACAGTAAGGTCCTTAATTTTTACATTGTTCTTTCTAAATGTGCCGTACAACAATGAGGATTAAAGCCAACAAATAACATACAGAATTTCTTTGGAAGTGTATTTTACTGTAAAATAATTCTCTACTAATTTCCTAACTGGAATTAGCAAACTTATGCATGTCCTTCAATACTTTCCGTTTTTATAGATTTTAAACTATACTGAACAGCATAAAGCATAGGGTCTGGGTGTATATACATTACTCTTGTTTGACTCTTCCAAATTAGATAACAGAATATGCTTTTTGTCATACTAACAATCAAGGTTGCCTGGTGACTACCTTTGGAAGAGGTAAAAAGTACAGTTGTGTACTTACCATAAATGTAGATGTTAGAGTGCTAATACAGCTGCAGTCATAACAGATGGGTTCTCCTGCCGTCAGGCGGGTCCTCGGTCGGCCGAATTCCAAAGTCTAGGTCCGGCGTCGGTTGTCGTCGCTTCTTCCCTGACGTCAGTGCGACAGGGGTATAAAGGAACCAGCCGACGCCATTTTCTTCAGTTTTTCTTGCCCCAGATGTCAGGTGCCCCCAGAAGGAAGGCAATACATAAATTTGTGTAATAATGCAGTGCAATATAATCAAAATACAGTAGTTGCAAGCAAATACATCATAAATGAATACCCCAATCAGGTTGTATGAGGATGTGTTAGCCTATAGGCCTGTCCCAAGAGGGGAAGGAGGGAGGGAAACCTGGACTGCAGCTGTATTAGCACTCGAACATCTACATTTATGGTAGGTACAAAACTGTACTATGTTCATCGTGCATACAGCTGCAGTCATAAAAGACTGGTAGAATCCCAAAGCTAAGAAAGGGGTGGTAGGCACTCGGTGGAACTAGGAGGAGCCAAAATGCCCTGCAAGACTGCAGTGGCAAAGCCTGCTCTAGATTTTGAGTATAATGGTAGGTTGTAGTGCTTGGAGAAGGTATGAACAGAATTCCAAGTGGCTGCTTCCAAAATATCCTTGGTAGGAACTCCTCTGAGGAAGGCTGCAGAGGTGGCTGTGGCCCTGGTGGAATGAGTTCTAATGCCTGTAGGTACAGTTTTGCCATGAAAGGAATAGCAGAAGCGTATGCAGTGGGCTATCCATTTTGAGATTGTCTGTTTGGAAATTGGTTTTCCTTGAGCTCCTACCGCATAGGACACAAAGAGCTGTTCTGATTTTCTGAAAGGCTTTGTTCTGTCCAAATAATAACGCAGTTGTCTGTGAATGTCCAAGGAATGTAGTAATCTCTCCCCTTTGTTTTGAGGATTAGGATAAAAAGTAGGTAAATGTATGGCCTGATTTAAAGCTACCCTGGATACCACTTTAGGCATAAAGGACGGGTTGGTTCGTAAGGAAACTCTCTCCTGATGGAAGATAAAAGGCTGGACAGCCATGAGAGCCTGTAGTTCTGAAACTCTACGAGTTGAGGTGATAGCCAGAAGGAAAGCTGTTTTCCAGGACAAATATTGCAAATCTGATGAGGCAGCTGGCTCAAAGGGAGGCAAGGTCAGTTTTTCCAGAATGAAATTAAGATCCCAAGCAGGTATTGGTTGTTTCCTTGGAGGTCTTAAATTCTTAGCCCCACTGAGGAACTGTCTTAAGAGAGGGTGAGAGAATAAAGGTGGATCAGTGTTGTATTCTGCAGAAATGGCTGAGGCATGTTTTTTGATGGAGGAGAATGAAAGTCCACTGCTTAGCAGCTCGGCTAGGTACTGTAATATTTGAGGTAAATTCAGTTTTCCAGGATCCTGGCCCTTTTTCTCATACCAGACACAAAAACGTTTCCATTTTGCGGAGTAAGCTTTTCTAGTTGATGGCCTTCTGGCCTCCAAAATGACATCCTGCACCTCCTTGGAGAGTAGGGCCTGTTGTGATACTAAGGAATCTTCCATGCGGCTAGATTGAGTGTTTTTAGCTGGCTGTGAAGAGTTTTGAAGCTGTGCTGAGTCAGAAGAAGAGGCATTAGAGGCAGGGTCCATGGAGGGGAATGCGTCAGGCTCCTCAGGAGTGGGTACCAGTGCTGTCTTGGCCAGTCTGGAGCAATGAGAATCATCTTTGGTCTGTCTGCTCTGGTTTTCAATAGAACTTTGGGCAGCAGAGGAAGAGGTGGGAAGGCATAAACTGTCATTGATGTCCAACTGAAAGACAGAGCGTCCACTCTCCAGGCCTTTGGATGGAAAATCCTTGAGCAGATTTTGTCAATTGATGATTTTTGTGGGAGGCAAAGAGATCTAGGTCTGGCCTTCCCCATTCTTGGATTATTTCTGTAAAAACTTGTGGATGCAATTTGCATTCGTGTGCATCTGTCATATTCCTGCTTAGGTTGTCTGCCAACGTGTTTTCCTTGCCTGGCAAGTACTGTGCTTGTAGTTCCATTTGTAAGTCCACGGCCATGTTCCAAAGTGACATGGCCAGTCTGCATAGGGGGTAAGAATGTGTTCCTCCCTGTTTGTTTATGTACCACATAACTGTGGTGTTGTCCGTTCTTATCAATAGTTGACCTGGTTGTAGAAGGTCCTTGAAAGCTATAATAGCATTTATTACTGCTAGCATTTCTTTTTGATTGATGTGAAGGTGCTTTTCTTTTTGGGACCATTTGCCCTGAATGCACCGATTTGTCATGTGAGCCCCCCAGGCGTAGTCCGAGGCGTCTGTTGTGATGACTTGATTTGCTTGAGGCTTGCTGAATGGAAGACCTGTGTTTGTTTGACATGCTTGAGCCCACCACAGAAATTCCTTTTGCAGACATGGAATTAGTGGTATTATTGTTTCCAAACTGTGGCTGTGTTGAGACCATATGTTTTTCAGGTACCATTGTAGTAGTAAGATGCAAGATGCCATGAATCCCAGAGCCTGCAGGATTTTCCTTGCAGTCAGCCTGGTGCAATTTGCTAGTGTTCTGAAGTATTGAATTAGTTCTCCCTGCTTCTCTGGCGTGAGGTAGGCCATCTGGGTGTTTCTGTCCAAACTGGCACCCAGGAAAATTATCTTCTGAGAGGGTATTAGCCTTGATTTCTTTTTGTTGACTGTGTATCCCAGAGAGTTCAACAACATTATTACATAAGCCAGAAGTTTCAGAAGAATGTGCTTGCTGTCCGCTTGGATCAGGCAGTCATCCAAATAGGGGTATATTTGTATCCCTTGAAGTCTGCAGTAGGCAATTACTGATGCCAGGCATTTCGTGAATACTCTGGACGCAGTAGATAAGCCAAAGGGCAATGCAGAGAATTGTTAATGGGTTGAACCTGCAAGAAATCTGAGGTACCTTCTGCAATTTTGTCTGATTGGGACATGCAGGTATGCCTCCTTGAGGTCCAATGTTACCAGCCAAGACTCCTTGCCCAGCATGGGAAGAAGTTGCTTTAGAGTGAGCATCTTGAATTTTGGTACGAGTAGAAATGTGATTAGGATGGATAGGTCCAAAATAGGTCTCCAATCTTTTCCCTTCCTTGGCACCAGAAATAGCCTGGAATAAAAACCTTGACCTTGTTCGTGCGTAGGTACCTCTTGAATAGCTTTCATGTTTATGAGATCTGTAATTTGCCTTTGTGCCTCTGCCCTTTGATTGTGTGGCAGGTTTGGCATGCCTCTCATTTTTGGAAGGGTGTGAAAATGGAATTTGTAGCCTCTGTTTATAATGTCCAGGATCCATTTGTCCTTTGTGACAATATGCCAATTTTTTGAAAATAATGCCAGCTTTCCTCCTAAGGTGGCTGCCATTTGAGACTTGGTTGGCATGCAAAGGGGAAAGTCATTGGGTTTGCTTTCTGAAAGATTGCGAGTTATCCTCACCACCTCTTTGTGAGGAGCTTGCCATTGTCTGCCTCTAAACGATCCTTGGGATTGTCCTCTGCCCCTCGGGCACCTGTATCTGCCTCTTTGGGGTCTGTCCGTGGCAGGAAAAAAACAGTTTTTGGAAGGCCAATTTCTACTAAAACGTGGGGGTTGTACCTGTAGAAATTATTTCACAGTTTGCATTGATTTAGCCTTTTCCTCCATTTTCCTTAATACCTCCTCAGCATTAGCACCAAATAGTACATCCTTTTGAAGAGGGGTGTCTAGTAATTTAGCTTTGACATGAACAGGCAAGGCTTGTTCCTTGAGCCAGGCATGCCTACGTATGACTGATCCTGTAACAGCAGCTCTACATGAGGCCTCTAGAGCATCAAAACCACATTGTAAGGCATGCTTACCCACTTGTTCTGCACTATGCATCAAATCCTGCAACTCCTTCAAGTCTGGTTGTTCAGGTTGTGACATTTTACTTTTCAATTGTGATAACAAAAACTGTTGGTATTTTAACATATGAAACTGACAGTTTAAGGCCCTCATGGATAAGGTAGTCGAGGTATATACCTTTTTTCCCCACCTTTCTAAGGATCTGGAGTCTCTCTCGGAAGGTAATGGATTTTTAGAAATGGAGTCCTTAACTCCCTTGGGGCCCTGTGAGATGGTTTCTGGGTCAGCAGCATGGCTTTTGTATAGAAATTGGTGTGAGTCAGGGACCCTGTAGTACCGGTCAGGCTTAACTGGAGCTGGAGGTAGAGAGTCCGGGTTAAGGCAGGCCTCCGAGTAAACATCATCTAGGATGTCCAAGACAGGAGGTATAGCCAGAGGCCTGTGCTGAGGTAGCAAGAGAAATTCCCTGAGCCTTTTCTTGGAATCTGAATAATCTTGGCCTTCCCAGTGGAATTGTTCCCTTAAGGTATGCAAAGTTTCCCCAAATGAGTAATCCTCTGGGGGGGATGCAGAAGGGATGGATTCCTCTGCATCAGAGTCTTCAAAAGGGGAGTAAGAATGTTCCTGATCATCAGAGTGCTCTGAAATAATGGAGCCCTGATCAGAGGAGGGAGAATCTTCCTCCACTCTGGGCCTTTTGTCCGGTGGGGGCTGAGAACCTCTGATAAGAGTAATTAAATCCTCAGCCATTTTAAGCATCTGTTTCTTAGGCATGGGGCCTGGAGATGGGCCCTGTGTAGCTGGTCTCTTAGAGTGCATGGTTGCTTTAGACTTAATGAAAGCCTTGATGGAGAAAGAAGAGGAAGGTCTGAAGACACCTTGAGTGGAGGTGGACCTATCCACATTCTGAGTTTCAACGCCAAGAGTGGCTTCGGTATCTGTAGTCAGGGTGTGGGCTGAGGAGCCTGCGACCTCGGGCACAGGAGACACCATCAAAGAAGTGTCGTCGGTAGTCAGGGGCTGCATAGGCGCCTCGCTGAGAACCGGACCACGTGTAGATGGCTTTGGCGTGGTGTCGGTAGAGGCCGCGGACCTCGTGTGTCGGTCCTTATCTTTGCGTTTTTTAGACAAAACCGGAGTCGGACTATCCGACGACATAGTATAGTTAAATGCTGTCACAAAATAATGCTGGGTGAACTCCGCCCGACGCTTAATAGTGCGTTTGTTGAATGTAGCACAAAAGTGACAGACCGAGATGTCGTGGTCTGGGCCTAAACAAGGTATACAGAGGGAATGGAAATCCTTATGCGGTATTTGCTTCCCACAAGAAATACAATTATTAACTTTGTCTGACATCGGTCTGAGGCAAGAAAAGTTTCCCCAATGGGATACTTAGCTTTTAAGAAGACTTCGGTTTCCAAATTTTCGAAATCTCAGGAGCTGGCCGACCGGCACTTGCGAACTGCTTCTGCTTCGGGCACCGCGCGGCAAGAAAGACTGAAGAAAATGGCATCGGCTGGTTCCTTTATACCCCTGTCGCACTGATGTCAGGGAAGAAGCGACGACAACCGACGCCGGACCTAGACTTTGGAATTCGGCCGACCGAGGACCCGCCTGACGGCAGGAGAACCCATCTGTTATGACTGCAAATGTATGCTCAATGAACATCTTGACAAAAGCCCCCACCCTTCGCTCCAACCAAATTTTTGTTAAAAGGACTAAGTTCAGCTAGAAGATGGTGGTGAAATGCTATGTTTTGATTCCAAAGTTTTAATTTTCTTGGCATAGTTTTGTGTGTGTGTGTGTGTGTCTGTGTCTGCATGTCTGCGCGTCTGTGTGTGTGTGTGTGTGTGTGTGTGTGTGTGTGTGTGTGTGCCACTTTGAACAGTACCAGGCAACAGAAAACCTAAAAGATAGTCACTAGTGTGATCACAGCTTGCCTGCTACCTGTCAAAGCAAAATGGCATAAGGACTGGAAGTGTCACCTCAGCTGTCTTCCACTTCTTTCATCTTGGTAGTTAACTTTTCGCTGAATGCAGAAGGGGTCTATTACGACATTAAGAAGAGAATTAATGTTGCTTTGTGACAGTAAATAGAGGCATCTACTTCAGAAGGAATAACCAGAGTTAATTGTTGCGTGTCACTATGGTTAAACTAGACTTCCTTGTTTGCAGGTTGTAATAGCAGCCTATCACACTGCACTGTCCAGATTCCATTTGCTTTATGTACGGTCTGCTAATTTAATTATGATGTTGAAACTATTCGATTCAGGACAGGCTGCCATAATTTTCTCAAATGGTTGGCTCCACTTCCTTGCAATTTCATTCAGCTCATTTCTTGCTTTGACAGGCATTCTTAGTAAAAGGAAGTGCAGTAAACGCTGCATACTTTTGTTGCCCTAGCAGTGCAAGCAATTACATATGAAGGAGTATATGTAAACGCAAGTTACTGTACATCCTAGGGGATCAGTAACTTGGGAGTGTACAAGGAACGAAGTTAACTTCAACTGCTAAGCTGAAGGAAAAAAAATAGATCAGCTACAGAAGCAAGAAGTCTGTTGTACTACTGTAGTTGCATTCTCCCAAAGGTTCTTGGATAAAAACCTATTCTTTGAAATCTAGACTTCTTTAAATGGAGTGGTCAGCTACTCTATTAATATTGTTTAGTAAAAAAGGATGCTTTAATGTTTTCTAATTTGTCACTTCAGAATAAACAGTTAATTTTATTACTATACAAGAAAACTTTATTTTATTTTTGCACAAGTTCAAAGTTTACAAGTTCAAATACTATTATAAATAAAACACTACTGTTTTTCTGTTTGTGTTTAACACTTTGTTTGTTCTTCAATTTACGTTTAATAGTTGGTGTCTCAATTCCGTTGGAGTGGGTGGGGTAACAATTACGTATGCAAATTTTATGTTAAATCAGCATGCAGACTTTTGGCCAGTTGTACCTATTTTCCCTGTGCCTTTGTTCAGATTTTTTATGATTCCAGGTTGGGAGGTATGACCTCCAATCACATTGCAAGCAAGTGATCAAAAACAAAAACTCTAAACGTTACTGTGAATTTTTTAGTTCTTATTTCATGGACATTGAATAATTTGATTCTTGACATTAAAATAGCTCTGAAATTAGTCCAGCTAAGAATGTATTAAAATACCCTCTCTCTTCCACTTGAGATATCCATGCACAAACACATTATTGCTAAATGCCTTTGCTGTTTCAGCTGTATCCAGAAACTTAACATATCCCTTACTTACACTTCACATTTCCCGTCAGCAGTAAACTTTCTCCAGCTTTCCCTTAACTGTCTGTCCTATCACCTCTTTCCACCCAGAAAACTTCATTTCACATCTTTCTTTTCCATGTATGTTGAACCATCTACTTCTCCTTATATATCACAACCACTTAAAGCTTCTGTCCTGCACTTCTCGAAGGCTTATTTTCTGTGTTCCTCCTCCAGCACGTCACACCCTAACCTATTTTCCTGTGCTACCTAGCTTTCCCCATTTTCCCACCTAGTTGTCTTTCAAATAAATGAATTCAGTTACATGGTAGTGATTTTTTTGGCTCATACTTCTATTCATTTAAATACTTACATATTTTTAAAATAGATGAGATTTTAAACCAAGGCCCCATGTGCTTGAGTTGGTGGTAGCTCAGGTGGACACAGAAGATCTGGCCCCTATTGGAAAGAGTAGGGGAAGTTCCCCGATGGACTGGCAAATTCCCCTTAGTAGTACAAATACAGTATAGTTGTGTAAAATCTTACCATAATGACTGAGGCCCTTGTCTTCACTGTTGCAATATTCATAAGAGGAAGGATTCCCCACCAAGGGCGGCCTGACATCTGGCCAGTACACCAAAGCCTTTTACTACCTAAGGTACGCCATACGTCAGATGTATACTCCTTGTGTACATAGGGCATAAAAGCAACATCCAGACATACCACCCTCAGAACTGAATGCCCCAGTTGGAACGCCAGCCTAAAGAAAAGAAAGAGGTAAACGGTACATTCAGAAAACACAAAAGAACCAGGGGGTAGGAGGGAGGGACTGAATACTGCAACACTGAATAGAAGGACATCTATCATTATGGTAAAATTTTACACAACTACACTATGTCCTTCAATTCTGCTATTGCAGTATTCCCAACATGAGGAAGAGTGCCAAAGCTCAGGAACAAACTTGGGAGGAGGAAGAACCAGTAGAGCTCTCTAAATAAAACATGAAGGATGGCCCTAGCAAAACTATCGCTAGCATTCCATCCAGCTTGTAGTGTTTGGTGAAAGTATGCACAGGAAGCCCAGGTAGCTGCCTCAAGAATGGAATTAGTGTTAAAACTCTTGAAAAAAAAAAAGCATCAAAAGAAGCCACAGCCCTAGTGGAATGAGCCTTAACAAAAGAAGGACGGGCCTTTCCATGAGAAACATAACAAAAAAAAATAGCTTTAGAACTCCAAAAAGAAACTGTCTGCTGGGAAACTGTCAATCCCAAATACCTGGGATGAAAAGAAACAAAAAGCTGATCAGATTTCATGATGGTCTTAGTCTTATCCAAATAAACTCAGAGTTGTCTATGCGCATCCAAGGTGTGTAGTACCTTCTCAGTAGAAGACTGTGGGGAAGGGAAAAAAGTGAGCAAATGAATAGATTGATTAAGTGACAACTCAATCACCACCTTGGGCATAAAATAAGGATTAGTACACAAGGACACCCTGCCCTTATGAAAAACCAAAAAAGGAGGACAAGCCATAAGGGCTTGAGGCTCAGACACCAGTCAGGCTGAAGTAAGGGCTAACAACAAAACAGTCTTCCAAGAACAGTGCTGCAAGGAAGCGTCATAGGCTCAAAAGGAGCCAGAGTCAATTTTTCCAAAACAGAATTAAGATCTCAGCGGGAGGAACAGGCTTCCTGGGAGGTCTGCTGAGGAGGGGGTCTTTTAGAAATTGTTTCTCATCCCTTCTCCACAATCTGCTAGCAAGAAGGTACTACACAACTTGGATGTGCATAGAAGCTAAAGGAGGAATTAAAAGAAGACAAGCAGAGATAGCTGATAGACTAGACTTAACAGATGAATAAGCCAACCTAGAATTGAGCAATTCACGCAAAGAATGAACCACAGGAATATCCAAGAGTGGATCCAGGTTATGTGAAAGACACCAGACAGAAAACCTCTTCCATTTTGATATGTAGGATTTCCTAGTTTTGGGTTCCCTGGCCTCCTGCAGAAAGTACAGTTTTGTACCTACCATAAATGTAGATGTTCGAGTGTATACACTGCTGCAGTCATTACACTTGGGTTATCCTGCCATCAGGCAGTTCCCCAGTCGGCCTGAGTTCTAAAGTCATGGTCTGACGTCGGTTGCTGTCACCTCCTCCCTGACGTCAGTGCGACAGGGGTATATAAGATGCAGTCGACGCCATTTTCTTCAGTTTTTCTTGCCCCAGATGTCAGGTGCCCCCCAAAAAGGTAGGCCATTCAAATTGCTAATAAAACATACATAAGAAAAGCAATCAACAACTTTCAGATACCAGCAAATACTCCCCATAGATAGTAAAGGGTAGAAGACATAGGTACGTACCAGCAAGTAGGAGGGGAAGGAGGGAGGGTAACCTGGACTGCAGCAGTGTATACACTCGAACATCTACATTTATGGTAGGTACAAAACTGTACTATGTTCATCGTGTTACACTGCTGCAGTCATTACACTTGGGTAGAATCCCAAAGCTGAGGTACGGTGGCTGGTACTATAAGGCATTAGGGGTGGCTATAAGGCCCTGCAGCACTGCAGTGGCGAAGCCAGCTCTGGATTTAGAGTATAGAGGCAGATGGTAGTGCTTGGTGAAGGTATGTACAGAACTCCATGTTGCTGCTTCCAAAATGTCCTTGGTGGGTGGTACTCTGAGCTAGGCAGTTGAAGTGGCTGTTGCCCTGGTGGAGTGAGATCTAATGCTGTTAGGTACAGGTTTCCCATGGTGTGTATAGCAGAAACGTATACAGTGTCCTATCCATTTTGAAATAGTCTGTTTTGAAATGGCTTTTCCCTGTGCTCCTGCAGCATATGCTACCAATAATTGCTCAGATTTTCTGAAAGCTTTGGTTTTGTCCAAGTAGAAGCGTAACTGCCTGTGTATGTCCAAAGAATGCAGTAGTCTCTCCCCTTTATTCTGTGGATTTGGATAAAAAGTTGGCAAGTGAATAGTTTGGTTTAGAGCCACACTTGATACCACCACCTTTGGCATAAACGTAGGTTTAGTTCTTAAAGACACCCTGTCTTGGTTGAAAATGAAGAAAGGTTCCACTGCCATTAGTGCCTGTAATTCTGAAACTCTTCGTGCTGATTTTATTGCCAGGAGTAGAGCAGTTTTCCAAGAGATATATTTTAAATCTGCTGTGTTAGCTGGCTTAAAAGGAGGTAAAGTTAATTTTTCCAGCACGAAGTTGAGGTCCCAAGTTGGAGTAGGTGCTCTACGGGGCGGTCTTATGTTTTTAGCCCCTCTGAGGTACTGTTTTAGCATAGGATTAGAGAAAATTGGTGGATCTGTGTTGTAATGAGCAGAGATGGCAGAGGCGTGGATTTTGATGGATGAAAAGGCGAGGCCTTTGTCCAGCGTCTCAGTTAAATATTGTAGTATCGGAGGAATATTTGGGACAAGAGGATCAAGGCCGTGAGCTTGGTTCCAGGCAAAGAATCTCTTCCATTTATCCGAATAGGCTTTCCTGGTACTAGGCCTTCTGGCCTCCAGAATGACATCCATAACAGCTTTGGAGAGAGGCACTACTTGCTTGACAAAGGAATTTTTCATGCAGCTAGGTTTAAGGTCTTTAGCTGGCTGTGAAGTATCTGATTGTTGTGCTGAGTCAGCAGATGTGGGATTTGAGGCAAAATCCAGGGTGGTCCTTGTGCTAAGTTCTTCAAGATTGGGTACTAGTGCTGGCGTGGTCAGTATGGTGCAATCAGGATCATCTTTGGCTCTTCCTGCCTGGCTTTTATGAGTACCTTTGGAAGGAGAGACAGTGGTGGGAAAGCATATACTTGTTTTTTTCCAGCTGAATGAGAGGGCATCCACTTTCCATGCTTGTGGATGGTAAGTCCTTGTGCAAAATTTCTGTAGCTGGCAGTTCATTGGGGATGCAAACAGATCTATGTCTGGGCTCCACCATTTCTGTTATCATCATTCTGAATATTTGTGGATTCAATTCCCATTCGTGGGGATCCATGATGTTTCTGCTTAAGTCGTCTGCCAGTGTGTGTTTTTCTCTTCTGGCAGGAATTGTGCTTGCAGATGAACTTGATAGTTTAGAGCTGTGTTCCACAAGGTCATGGCTTGTCTGCAGAGGTGATAAGAGTGAGTGCCCCCCTGCTTGTTTATGTACCACATAACTGTGGTGTTGTCTGTCTTTAGTAGTAGTTGCCCTGGATGTAGCAAGTCCTTGAAGGCTACAAGGGCATTTTGTACAGCTAGCATCTCTTTTTGATTGATGTGAAGATGCCTTTGTTCTGTGGGCCACTTGCCCTGAATACATTTTCCTGCCATGTGTGCTCCCCAGGCGTAATCCGATGCATCTGTTGTCAGTGTTTGCCTGGCTGTGGGTAAAAGGCTGTCCCTTGTTGAGGTGACAAGCTTGAGCCCACCATCGAAACTCCTGTTGAAGGCAAGGAATTAGTGGTATAATGGCTTCCAAACTTTGACAGTGTTGAGACCAGACACTCTTTAGGTACCATTGTAGTTTCCTCATATGCAGCCTGGCATATGGAATTAGAAGTATACAAGATGCCATGTAACCCAAGGCCTGCAGAATTTTTCTTGCAGGGAGTTGGGCTCTTGTTGCCATCAATTGAAAAATATAGAGTCAGATGTCCTTGCTTGTTTGACGTGAGATAAGCCACCTGGGCCATTGTATTCAAGCTGGCACCCAGGAATATTATCTCTTGTGAGGGCACTAGTTTTGATTTCTTTTCGTTTACTGTGTACCCTAGGCAACTTAATAACTGTTTTACAAATGCCAGATGCTTTAGAAAAATGTCCTTGCTCTCTGCTTGAATCAGGCAGTCGTCCAGGTACGGATAAATGTGAATTCCTTTCTGTCTGCAAAATGCAATTACTGGTGCCAGGCACTTTGTGAAGACCCTGGACGCAGTAGATAAGCCAAAGGGCAGTGCAGAGAATTGATAGTGCATTGAACCAGCTATGAATCTGAGGTATCGTCTGCAGTTTTGTCTGATAGGGACATGCAGGTATGCCTCCTTGAGGTCCAAGGTTACGAGGCAAACTTTCTTGCCCAGCATGGGAAGAAGCTGCTGTAGTGTCAACATTTTGAATTTCGGAACATCCAAGTAAGTGTTTAGGGAAGAAAATCCAGAATGGGCCTCCAGGCTTTGTCCTTTCTGGGTACCAGAAAGAGTCTCGAGTAAAATCCTTGTCCTTGCTCCTGTGATGGTACCTTTTGAATAGCTCTCATATCCATGAGTGCTGTAATTTGTTTTTGAGCCTCTGCCCATTGATTTGGTGGCAGGTTTGGCATTCCTTTTAACCTTGGCAGAGTGTGAAAGTGGAACCTGTAACCTTGAGATACAATGTTGAGAACCCATTTGTCTTTGGTGATCATATGCCAATTGTGATAGAAAAGTGCCAGTTTTCCTCCCATGGGGGCTGCCAAGAGAGAGCCGTTTGGCAGCTGTAGTGGGAAGTCATTGCGGCTGTTTTTTATAAGGTTGGGGCCTGTCTTCCCCTTCTTTCTGGCCTGATGCACCCCATTGTTGAGGCCTGTAAGAACCTTGTGGTTGACCTCTACCTCTTGGACGTCTGTATCTGCCCCTTTGAGGTCTGTCTGAAACTGGAAAGGACCAATTTTTGTTGGCCAATTTCTGCTAAATCAAGGAGGCTGAACCTGTAAGAAAACCATCACCGTTTGCATAGATTTTGCCTTATCTTCCATTTTCTTTAATACCTATTCTGCCTTAACTCTAAATAACACATCCTGCTGCAAAGGTGCATCCAATAGTTTTGCTTTTAACCAAGCATGTCTTCTAATGACAGAAAGTACAGCTTTGTACCTACCATAAATGTAGATGTCCGATAGGTATGCAACTGCAGTCCTGACATATGGGTTGTCCTGCCTCAGGCAGCCCTTCGGTCGGCCGGATTCCAAAGTCTGGGTCCAGCGTCAGCTGATGTCGCCCTTTCCCCGACGTCAGAGCGCCTGGGGTATAAAAGCGTCAGCCGACGCCATCTTCTACAGTGTTTCTTGCCCCAGATGCCAGGTGCCCTCTAAGGAAGACTAAATTTTGAAAATAGAGAAAAAATTCCAGACAAGTACAACAACATAAAAACAAATACACCATAAAAGATTACCCCAGGTAGCTAAAATGAGGGGTAGAAACCCAAAAGAATACCACAGAGGGATAGGTGGGAGGGAAAACCTGACTGCAGTTGCATACCTATCGGACATCTACATTTATGGTAGGTACAAAACTGTACTATGTCCTTCAAGGATGCAACTGCAGTCCTGACATATGGGTTGAATACCATAGCCAACCTGGGGGTGGTAGGCACTAAGACAAAGATGGTGTAGCTAAAATGCCCTGCAGGACTGCAGAAGCAAACCCTGCTCTGGATCTGGAATATAAAGGCAGGTTGTAATGTTTGTAAAATGTATGCACGGAGCTCCATGTAGCAGCTTCTAAAATGTCCTTTGTTGCCACTCCTCTTAAAAAGGCTGTGGAGGTGGCTGTAGCTCTGGTGGAATGTGGCCTGATGTCAGCTGGCACAGTTTTTCCATGAAAAGAGTAGCAGAATCGAATGCAATTTCCAATCCATTTAGAAATGGTCTGTTTGGAAATTGCTTTTGCAATCCAGCAGCGCAAGCTACAAAAAGCTGGTCAGATTTTCTGAAAGACTTTGTTCTGTCCAAGTAGTAGCGCAACTGTCTGTGTATGTCCAAGGTGTGCAGAAGTCTCTCTCCTTTATTTTGAGGATTGGGAAAGAAGGTAGGCAGGTGAATAGCTTGATTCAGGGACACCCTGGATACCACCTTTGGCATGAATGACGGATTGGTTCTCAAAGAAACTCTGTCCTGATGAAAAATGAGAAATGGTTGTATTGCCATAAGGGCCTGTAGCTCAGAGACTCTTCTTGCTGAGGTTACTGCCAGAAGGAAAGCTGTCTTCCAAGACAGAAATTGCAACTCTGAAGATGCTGCTGGTTCAAAGGGAGGAAGAGTTAATTTTTCCAGCATGAAGTTGAGGTCCCATGCAGGCACTGGTGGTTTCCTTGGAGGGTTGATGTTCTTTATACCTCTTAGAAATTGTCTTAGCAATGGGTGAGAAAATACAGGCGGATCAGTGTTATATTTGGCAGATATTGCTGAAGCATGTATTTTTATGGAAGAATATGAAAGGCCATTGTGGAGCATTTCAGCCAAATATTCTAGGGTCTGTGGAATGCTCATCACTGATGGGTCTTGACCCTTTTTGCTGTTCCAGATAAGAAATCTCTTCCATTTTGCTGAGTATGTTTTTCTAGTGGAAGGTCTGCGCGCCTCCAGGATGATATCTTTTACCCTTTTGGAAAGTGTATCCTGAGGAATAGTCATGGAATCTTCCAAGCTGTCAGCTTCAATGTTTTCAAGCTGGGGTGTAGTGCCCTGTAATTGTGCTGTGTCAGAAGAAGTGGCCATTGAGAAAGGAGCCACAGATTGGTGTGTGTCAAGCTCCGTAGCAGTGGGTACCAGTGTTGTCTTGGCCAGTCTGGAGCTATCAGTATGACTTTCGGTTGCTCTGTCTTGATCTTTAGTAACACCTTGGTCATCAAAGGAAGAGGTGGGAAGGCATATGGTGTTAGGGAGTTCCAACTGAAGGAGAGAGCGTCCACCTTCCATGCTTGAGGATGGTATGTCCTTGTGCAAAACTTTTTCAGATGGTGATTGAGATGGGAGGCAAAAAGATCTATGTCCGGCCTTCCCCATGCTTGAGTTATTTGTAAGAAAATGTCTGGATGCAACATCCATTCGTGTGGATCCATGATGTTTCTGCTTAGGCTGTCCGCCAGAACATTGTCCTTCCCTGGTACAAACTGGGATTGTAGCTCTATTTTCAATTGTAGGGAAATATCCCAGAGATTCATTGCCAGTCCTTCCCTGGTACAAACTGGGATTGTAGCTCTATTTTCAATTGTAGGGAAATATCCCAGAGATTCATTGCCAGTCTGCAAAGAGGGTAGGAATGGGTACCTCCTTGCTTGTTTATGTACCACATAACTGTGGTATTGTCTGTCTTTATTAGTAGATGGCCCTGATGCATGAACTTTTCGAAGGCCTTGATTGCACGTATCACTGCCAGCATTTCTTTTTGGTTGATGTGCGGGTGCTTTTCTTTTTGTGTTCATTGTCCTTGAATGCATCTGCCCTCCATGTGCGCTCCCCCATCCATGGTCTGAGGCGTCTGTTGTTATGGTTTGACTTGTATGAGGCTTGCTGAAAGGCAGACCTTTGTTTATCTGGCTTGCTTGAGCCCACCACAGAAATTCCTTTTGAAGGCAAGGAATGAGTAGGATCAATGCTTCCAGGCTGTGGCTGTGTTGAGACCATAGACTTTTTAGATACCATTGTAGTTTCCTCATATGCAGCCTTGCGTGTGGAATCAGAAGAATGCAAGATGCCATGAAACCCAGGGCCTGCAGGATTTTCCTTGCAGTCATCTGGGTGTGTGTTGCCAATTTTCTGAAGTATTCTGGTAATTGTTTTTGTTTTTCTTTTGTCAGAAACGCCATCTGGGTGTTTGTGTCCAGTGTGGCACCCAGGAAAGGTATTTGTTGGGATGGTACGAGACTTGATTTCTGAATATTGACTGTGTATCCCAAGGCCTGCAGTAGGTGAATGACATAGTCCAAGTTTTTTAACAAGGCTTGTTGGCTGTCCGCTTGTATAAGGCAGCCGTCCAGGTAAGGGTATATTTGTATCCCCTGAAGTCTGCAATGTGCAATTACTGATGCCAGGCATTTTGTGAACACTCTGGGCGCAGTAGATAAGCCAAAGGGCAATGCTGAGAATTGATAATGCTCTGAGCCTGCAAGAAATCTGAGGTATCTTCTGCAACTTTGTCTGATTGGGACATGCAGGTATGCCTCCTTGAGGACCAGAGTTACCAGCCAAGACCCCTTGCCCAGCATGGGAAGGAGTTGCTGTAAAGTCAGCATTTTGAATTTTGGCACAATAAGGTAAGTATTCAGTGCGGACAAGTCCAGAATGGGTCTCCATTGGTTTTCTTTTCTTGGAACAAGGAACAGTCTTGAATAAAATCCTTGGCCTTGTTCTGCAGAAGGAACCTTTTCTATTGCTCTTATTTGAAGTAGGTTTGTTATTTGTTTGAGTGCCTCTGCCCTTTGATTTGGTGGCAGGTTTGGCCTGCCATGTCTTGTTGGTAGTGTATGAAAATGGAATCTGTATCCTTTGAATATTATGTCCAGTATCTATTTGTCCTTTGTAATATTGTGCCAATTTTGTGAGAATAAAGATAATTTTCCGCCCAAAGGTGCTTCTAATTGAGCCCTGGATGGCGGAGTCAATGTCAAGTCATTGAGATTGTCCCTGCGGAGCAGTGGAAGGTCCTGCCCCACCTCTCTGCTTCGGAGGCTGCCACTGACGTCCTCTGTAGGAGCCTCAAGTTTGCCCTCTACCTCTGCCATGTCTGTTTTTGCCTCTCTGAAATTTGTCTGTGTCTGGAAAGGACCAATGCTTAGAAGGGCAATTCCTGCTGAATCTTGGAGGCTGTACCTGGAGGAAATCTTTGACTGTTTGCACTGATTTTGCCTTTTCCTCTATTTTCTTTAAAACCTCTTGTGCAGTAGCACCAAATAGCTTATGTTTCTCTAGTGGTGCGTCCAAAAGCTTAATTTTCACATGGTCTGGCAATGTTTGTTCCTTTAACCAAGCATGTCTGTGTATGACCGCACCTGTCATTGCTGCTCTACATGAAGCTTCCAATGCATCATATCCACACTGAAGGAAATGGTTGCTAACCTGCTGAGTATTATGAACCAATTCCTGTAACCCCTTTCTATCTAATGGTTCAGGGAAGCCAATTTCTTTTGCAAGTCATCCAACATGTATTCCTGATACTGAATCATATGAAATTGACAATTTAATGCTCGCATAGAAAGGGTGGAAGATGTATATACTTTCTTGCCCCACCTTTCTAAAGCCCTAGAATCTCTTTCCGAAGGAAGTGGATTCTTAGCAGTAGTGGAGGAAACCCCTTTAGGCCCCTGAGAAATAGTTTCAGGGTCAGCAGTATGGCCCTTGTACAGAAATTGATGTGTCTCTGGGACCCTGTAGTACCTGTCTGGCTTGACAGGAGCAGGGGGGAGGGAGTCAGGGGAAACACTAGATTCTAAGTACACATCATCTAAAAAGTACAGTTTTGTACCTACCATAAATGTAGATGTCCGAACTGGATAGCATCTGCAGTCATAACAAATGGGTTGTCCTGTCGTCAGGCAGCCCTTCGGTCGGCTGGATTCCAAAGTCTGGGTCCGGCTTCGGCTGATGTCGCACTTCACCCGACGTCATCTCTGCTGGTCTTCGGGTATAAAGGCATCAGCCGACGCCATTTTCCTCAGTGTTTCTTGCCCCAGATGCCAATTGCCCTCTTGGAAAGCTAAATTTTGGATAAATGCCAATGTTTCCAAAATAGTAGAAGGCAAACACAAAAAGTAAACATGTATGTACATATATACAAACAAATACACCATAAGAGACTCCCCCCCCCAGCTAGCTATTAGGAGGATAAATACCCTAGGAGTACCGCAGAGGGGAAGGAGGGAGGGTAATCCTGACTGCAGATGCTATCCAGTTCGGACATCTACATTTATGGTAGGTACAAAACTGTACTATGTCCTTCATGGATGCATCTGCAGTCATAACAAATGGGTAGAATACCATAGCCAAACTAGGGAGGAGGAATAATAATTATGGTGTAGTCAGAATCCCTTGCAGTACAGCAGTGGCAAACCCTGCTCGGGATCTAGAATATAGAGGTAAATTATAATGCTTGGCAAATGTATGCACGGAGGTCCAAGTAGCCGCCTCAATAATGTCCTTGGTTGCCACTCCTCTTAAGAAAGCTGTGGTAGTGGCTGTAGCCCTTGTAGAATGAGGTCTTATGTTCTGTGGAATTGGTTTTCCATGGTAGGAGTAACAGAATCTTATGCAATTTCCTATCCATTTGGAGATTGTCTGTTTGAAATTGCTTTTCCTTCCCTTCCTGTTGCATAGGCTACAAAGAGCTGGTCAGTTTTTCTGTTACCTTTGGTTCTGTCCAGGTAGTAGCGTAACTGTCTATGTACATCCAAGGTATGCATTATTCTTTCACCTCTGTTTTGTGGATTGGGAAAGAAGGTAGGTAGGTGGATTGCCTGGTTTAAAGACACTCTGGATACCACCTTAGGCATAAATGTAGGATTAGTTCTCATGGACACCCTATCTTGATGGAAGATTAGGAAGGGTTGCACTGCCATTAAGGCCTGTAGTTCAAACCCTCCTTGCTGAAGTAATAGCCAGTAGGAAAGCAGTTTTCCATGACAGGTGTTGTAGATCTGCTGTTGCTGCTGGTTCAAACGGAGGGAGTGTCAACTTTTCTAGTACAAAATTCAAGTCCCATGCTGGTAATGGTGGTTTCCTAGGAGGTTTTACATTCTTGATCCCTCTGAGGAACTGCCTGAGTAGAGGATGTGAAAAGACAGGAGGATCAAAGCTGTATTCTGCTGAAATAGCTGATGCATGTATCTTGATGGAGGAATAGGACAGGCCTGTATGTAGAAGCTCTGCCAAGTACTCCAGAATGTTAGCAATATCTATGTTCGACACATCTTTTCCTCTTTCAGTACTCCAAATGACGAACCTTTTCCATTTTCCTGCATAGTTCCTTCTTGTTGAAGGTCTGCGGGCTTCAAGGATAATGTCTTTAACCCTTTGTGAAAGGTCTGGGTTAGTTACTGCTATGTGATGTTCCAGGCAGTCAGTTGCAAGGTTTTTAGGTTTGGATGTATGATGTTGTAGTTGTTCTGAGTTAACATCAAAGGCATCAGGGGTATTGACAACATTTTCTCCCAAGACATGCTCCTCAGCAATGGGTACCAGTGTTGTCTTGGCCAGTTCGGAGCTATCAGAATTATCCTTGGACGTTCCTCTTTGATTTTCAGTAGTACCTTGTGCATCAAGGGAAGAGGTGGAAATGCATATGCTGTCAGGCCTTTCCAGCTGAAGGATAGAGAGTCCCTCCTTCCATGCAAGTGGGTGGAATGTCCTTGTGCAGAATTTTTTGAGCTGGTGATTTTGTGGGGAAGCGAATAGATCTATTTGTGGCATTCCCCATTTCTTTGTGATGGCCTTGAAGATGTCCGGGCGTAGCATCCATTCGTGAGCATCCGAGGTGGTTCTGCTTAAAATGTCTGCTAGGGTGTTCTCTTTTCCCGGTACAAATATTGCCTGTAACTGGATGTTGTAGCTGAGAGCCAGATTCCAAAGGTCCAAAGTCATTCTGCATAGGGGGTAAGAATGAGTGCCTCCCTGTTTGTTGATGTACCAACATGACTGTGGTGTTGTCTGTCCTTATCATCAAATGGCCTTCTTTGAGGAATGGTCTGAATTTTTGGATTGCCAGTTTTACTGTCAGCATTTCTTTTTGGTTTATGTGCAGGTGCAGCTGGTCCTAAGTCCACAGTCCTTGTACGCATTTGTCCAGCATGTGTGCCCCCCATCCTAGGTCTGAGGCATCCGTTGTGATGGTTTGGTTTGCTCGAAAGTTGTGGAAGGGTAAGCCTGGGTTTGACTGGCATGCCCGAGCCCACCATAGGAACTCCTGTTTTAAGCATGGGATTAGTGGTATTTCTGTTTCTAAGCTGTGCCTGTGTTGAGACCATAAATTCTTTAGGCACCACTGTAACTTTCTCATATGCAGTCTGGCAAGTGGGACCAAGATTATGCATGATGCCATGAAGCCCAAGGCCTGCAGAACTTTTCTTGCTGTTAGTTTGTTCTGTTTTGTTAATGCCAAGAAGTAAGGAGGGAGCTCTTTTTGTTTTTCTGCAGTTAGGAATGCCATCTGTTTTACTGTGTCCAATTCTGCGCCCAAGAATGTTCTTGTCTGGGATGGTATCAGCCTTGACTTTTGTAAATTGACTGTGTATCCCAGGGCTTGTAGCAAGTAAATGACCCTTTGTAAATCTGTTGTCAGCTTGCTTTTGTTGTCCGCTTGTAACAGGCAGTCGTCCAGGTATGGATAAATTTGGATTCCCTGTACTCTGCAGTGAGCGATTACTGATGCCAGGCATTTTGTGAATACTCTGGGCGCAGTAGATAAGCCAAAGGGCAATGCTGAGAATTGATAATGCTCTGATCCTGCAAGAAATCTGAGGTATCTTCTGCAATTTGGTCGAATGGGGACGTGCAGGTATGCCTCCTTGAGATCTAGAGTTACCAGCCAACACTCCTTGCCCAGCATGGGAAGAAGTTGCTGTAGGGTCAGCATTTTGAATTTTGGGACAATGATGTATGTGTTTAAGATGGACAGGTCGAGAATAGGTCTCCAGTTTTTCTCTTTTCTTGGAACTGGGAAGAGTCTGGAGTAGAATCCTTTGCCCTGTTCTGTTATTGGTACCCTTTCCACAGCTCTCATCTTTATTAATTCCGCTATCTGGTGCAGGGCTTCTATTTTTTGATTTGGGGCAGGTTTGGCATTCCTCTTTTACTGGTAAAGTGTGGAAGTGGAACCGGTAGCCTTGGTCTATGGTTTGCAAAATCCACTTGTCTTTTGTAATATAGTGCCAATTTTTCGAGAATAAGGCTAACTTTCCGCCTAATGGTGCTGCTATTTGCTCCCTGGTAGGCGTAGTCAGAGCCAAGTCACTGTGATTGTCCTGTTGCAGTGGCAGTGGTTGTGTCTGTGCCTCGGTTATTGCCTTGCCACTGTCGTCCTCTGTAGGCACCTCCTCTGGATTGATTTCTGCCCCTAGAGCGTCTGTTCCTGCCCCTTTGTGATCTTGTGGAGTCAGGAAAGGACCAATTTTTGGCAGGCCAGTTCCTGCTAAACCTTGTGGGCTGAACCTGTAGGAAATCAATAACAGTTAGTACAGATTTTGCCTTCTCTTCCATTTTCTTCATTACCTGCTGGGCAGGTTCCCAAATAGACTGGCCTTATCCATAGGAGCATCCAATAGCTTAGCTTTAACATGATCCGCAAGACCTGTTCTTTCAACCATGCATGCCTTCTTATCACTGTGCCAGTCATGGCTGATCTAAATGAAGCCTCCAGTGCATCATAGCCACATTTTAAAGAATGGTTACTAACCTGTTGGATGTTATTCACCATTTCTAATACATATTTCTTATCTAAAGATTCATCAGAGGACAGCTTTTTAATTAACTGATCAAGCATAAACTCTTGGTATTGGATCATGTGAAACTGACAGTTTAAAGCTCTAGCTGAGAGAGTAGCAGAGGTGTAGACTTTTTTCCCCCATCTCTCTAAGGACCTGGATTCCCTTTCAGAGGGAATAGGGTTTTTTGCTGTGGTCGAGGCTACTGCCTTAGGCCCCTGGGATATAGTTTCGGGGTCTGCAAGTGGGGCCTTGTATAGGTGGTGATGAGTGTCTGGCACCCTGTAAAATCTATCTGGTTTAACAGGGGCTGGAGGTAAAGAATCAGGAGCAGTGCAGACATCATTAAATGCATCGTCCACAACAGATAGGACAGGAGGTATAGCTAAGGGCCTATGTTGTGGTAAGTGCAGAAAAGTCCTAAGCCTTTTTCTTGAATCTGAGAAATCTTGTCCCTGCCATTGGAATTGTTCTCTCATGGCATGTAAGGTTTCCCCAAAGGAGAATTCCTCTGGTGGAGAGGCAGCTGGAATGGATTCTTCAGCATCTGAATCTTCATAATTGGAAAAAGGAGCCTCTGGCTGGTCTGTAATGTCTGAGTCATCCGCAGAATCATCAGAGGACACAGGCTCGGGGGGCTCTGCTCTAGGTCTCTTTTCTGGGGGCTGAGAGGCCCTGTCTGGGTGAGATTGGGATCCCCTAATTAAGGATATTAAATCTTCTGCCAGAGTAAGCATTTGAGAACTAGAAGTAGGCCTGAGTGAGGATGGTTTAACAGGCACTGATTTAGCTGATTTGGCTGCTTTAGCCCTGGCAAAGGCCTTGATAGACATGGCTGCAGGAGGCCTAGCAGCACCACGTGCTGGAGTAGAGATATCCAAAGGGATGGTGTCTGATAGATCAGTAGGAACCACAGTTGTAGGCAAAATTTCTGAGGCTGATTCAGGTAAGGTAGCAGGAGCCTCAGTAGTAGTCATGGATTCAGCTGAAGATTGACCAGTTTTCTCGGTTTCGGCCGAAACCGAGACACTCGCTTGCTTAACCGTGGTTTCGGCGAAACCGTGGACTGCAGTGTCGGTCTTTTCTTTGCGTTTTTAACAATTTGGGTAGTCGGAGGATCCGACGGCATAATGTACGCAAAATCTGAGCCGAAAAACTGTTCAGCAAACTCCGACCGACGCCTAAGCGTTCGTCGGTTGAAGGAAGCACAGGCCGAACAGGCTGCTACGTCGTGGTCTGGGCCTAAGCAAGGCAAACAGTAAGAGTGGAAATCTTTATGAGGTATTTGTTTCCCACAAGTTAAACAGTTATTGACTTTTTCTGACATCGGCTGAGGCAAGAAAGGGTCCCCAACGGGGTACTTAGCTTTTAGAAGTCTTCGAAGTAGTATTCGGTAGTAGTAATCTCTGGATCTGACCGACCGGCACTTGCGAACAGCTTCTGCTTCGGGCGCCACGCGGCAAGAAAGACTGAGGAAAATGGCGTCGGCTGATGCCTTTATACCCGAAGACCAGCAGAGATGACGTCGGGTGAAGTGCGACATCAGCCGAAGCCGGACCCAGACTTTGGAATGCGGCCGACCGAAGGGCTGCCTGACGACAGGACAACCCATTTGTTATGACTGCAGATGCATCCATGAAGGACATCATTTAAAACTGGAGGAAGAGCTAAGGGTCTATGCTGAGGTAGCTTTAAAAATTCCTTTAACCTTTTCCTAGAACCTGAGTATTCTTGGCCTTGCCATTTGAAGTGTTCCCTCATGGAATGAAGCGTTTCCCCAAAGGAAAACTCCTCAGGAGGAGAAGCAGAGGGAATGGATTCCTCCGCATCAGAATCCTCGTAGGCCGGGAAGGCCTCCTCCTGGTAGTCTGAATGTGCAGAATCACCTGAGGCCTCATCGGAGGACTGGGGATCTACCTGCTCAACCCTAGGCTTCTTGACAGAGGGCGGCTGAGAGCCTCTATCTGGATGTGGCTGAGAACTCCTAATTAAAGAAATAAGGTCCTCAGCTAAACTTAAAATTTGAGAACCAGAAGTGGATCCCAGAGAAACAGATCTTGGAGGGAGAGACTTAGCCTGTTTGGCAGCCTTAGCACGTGTGTAGGCCTTAATGGACATAGACACTGGAGGCCTGGCAGCCCCGCGTGCTGGAGTAGTCTTATCCACTGAAATGGTGTTAGAAATATCCTGGGCTACGGTCTCAGAGGGGAGAACAGAAACCGGCACAGAGCTGGCCTCCGCACCGGTAACCGGTGGGGTGGTGTCGGTCTGTAGCGGTTGTGAAACCGGCTCAGAAGAGACCGAGACACTCGCGGTAGGCCTAAGCGTGGTGTCGGCCGAGACCGCGGACCACGGGTGTCGGTCCTTATCCTTCCGTTTTTTAGGTAAATGTGCTGTCGGAAGCTCCGACGGCATGATATAACAGAAATCTTCCCCAAAATAATCCTGTGCAAACTCTGTCCAACGCCTAAGAGTGCGTTTATTGAAAGAAGCACAAGCTGTACAGGCCGAGACGTTGTGTTCTGGGCCTAGGCAGGGTAAGCAGTAAGAGTGGAAATCCTTATGACGTAATTGTTTCCCACAAGTTAAACAATTATTAACTTTTACAGTTTTATCTGACATCGGCTGAGGCAAGAAAAGGTCCCCAACGGGGTACTTAGCTTTTTTGTAGACTTCAGTAGCTGAAAACACAGGAGCTGGTCGACCGGCACTTGCGAACTGCTTCTGCTTCGGGCGCCGCGCAGCAAGAAAGACTGAAGAAGATGGCATCGGCTGACGCTTTTATACCCCAGGCACTCTGACGTCGGGGAAAGGGCGACATCAGCCGACGCCGGACCCAGACTTTGGAATCCGGTCAACCGAAGGTCTGCCTGAGGCAGGACAACCCATATGTCAGGACTGCAGTTGCATCCTTGAAGGACATCCTGTAACTGCTGCTCTACAGGAGGCCTCTAAAGAATCAAAACCACATTGCAAAGTATGTTTTCCCACTTGTTCAGCTGCATGCAATAAATCCTGCATTTCCTTTAAATTAGGAGGATCTGAATCTGGAAGCATTTTTTGTTTCAACTGAGACATCAAAAATTGCTGATATTTTAACATGTGAAACTGGCAATTTAAGGCCCTCATTGCTAAAGTTGCAGACATATATACTTTCTTCACCCATCTGTCTAATGCTCTGGAATCTATGTCAGAATGGACTGGATTCTTTGCTGATGAGGCCTTAACCCCTTTGGGTCCCTGAGAAATTGTTTCAGGGTCAGCAACAGGGCTTTTATAAAGAAATTTGTGCGAGTCAGGGACTCTGTAGTATCTGTCAAGCTTAACTGGGGCTGGAGGTAGAAAATCAGGATTTAAGCTGGATTCAGTATACACATCATCCACGATATCTAACACTGGCGGAATAGCAAGGGGTCTGTGTTGAAGTAATAAAAGGAAGTCTCGGAGCCTTTTCTTGGATTCTGAGTAATCCAGGTTTTCAGGCTTGTTGGCTGTTGGTGAAGCACCCTCCAAGAGGAAAAAACGCTGAGAGAAGAAGGGAGCCACTTTTGAGATTTTAAGTATTTTTTCTCTGTTTATTTGCTAAGTTTTTCTGCATAGCTGCCTAGCTTGAGCATTTTCTGGCTTGTTAAACTTGATTTCTGTATTAGTAGCTGTATTTAGAGCACAACCAAAAGCTGTTTGCTGAATTTCCTGTTTGCACTTAATTTTAAATCGTTTTTTTCTTAAAACTTGCATATTTTCTGTCCTTGACCTAGCACTCTTGTGTGGGGTCATTTACTGCACTGTTATAACTTGATATTACTTGTGAACCTCTGCTATCTCTGTAAAAACAAAAACAAAAAAAAAATCTTGCTTTTTTCCCACTTTTCTGAGAGTTAAAAAAGTTCAGTTACAGGCTTGCTGTTCCTGAACTGTTTGAAAGTTTCTGTGAGGCCATTTTTGCTTGGGCTGAAGGAGGGTCTCTGTGTTTATCAGTGGGAGTGACTAACATTGAGCAGCTTCCCTGCCCCGGAGAGGTGGTTACTGAGTTGAAACTGTAGTTTTATTGGCCACTAGGGTCATTTCCATAACTCCTTCATCTTCCTCTCTTAAAACCTAGTTGCCTCGTGGTTTGAGCGTCTTTTCAGGCTTGTTGGCTGTTGGTGAAGCACCCTCCAAGAGGAAAAACGCTGAGAGAAGAAGGGAGCCACTTTTGAGATTTTAAGTATTTTTCTCTGTTTATTTGCTAAGTTTTTCTGCATAGCTGCCTAGCTTGAGCATTTTCTGGCTTGTTAAACTTGATTTCTGTATTAGTAGCTGTATTTAGAGCACAACCAAAAGCTGTTTGCTGAATTTCCTGTTTGCACTTAATTTTAAATCGTTTTTCTTAAAACTTGCATATTTTCTGTCCTTGACCTAGCACTCTTGTGTGGGGTCATTTACTGCACTGTTATAACTTGATATTACTTGTGAACCTCTGCTATCTCTGTAAAAACAAAACAAAAAAAAAAAATCTTGCTTTTTTCCCACTTTTCTGAGAGTTAAAAGTTCAGTTACAGGCTTGCTGTTCCTGAACTGTTTGAAAGTTTCTGTGAGGCCATTTTGCTTGGGCTGAAGGAGGGTCTCTGTGTTTATCAGTGGGAGTGACTAACATTGAGCAGCTTCCCTGCCCCGGAGAGGTGGTTACTGACTTGAAACTGTAGTTTTATTGGCCACTAGGGGTCATTTCCATAACTCCTTCATTTGTCCTCGGAGGAGTGGTTTAGGGCAGTGACTTGTGGTTTGTTGGCCAATTTGGGTCATTTCCTGTCTTTTCCAGCCCCTGCTATAAAGACGCTTTAGCGCATTAGCTGATTTAGCCCGATTTAGAGCTGAGTTGCTACTGTTGCACACTAGGGCAGCCCGGTTAAGCAGGTTTAAACTATTCGGCTACCTAAAGTCCACTCTTCAAATTTTCCCTTAAAACTACCTTCCTCGAACTATACTACTGATCTAATCAGCGTATCCTATAATTAAAAGATCATCTCTACTTGACTCCAAGTAGACTATTCTCTATCTGTTAAACGTAGCACTTGCTCCTACAGTACTTATTACCTTGATACGGCACTCTTGTCATAGATAGTACCCCAAAAGGCAACCCCCATTTCTCGGTCACCCACGTCCCCGGAATCTTTTTAAAGTTTTTGTCTATTCCTTCTAGCATGTCGAGGGATCAGTTGCTAGTGTCCTCTCCTGCTCAGCTGGTGAACCTGGGAATATTGAGGCAATGTTACAATTGCCTCATGTACACAGACAACCCTCTCCTCCTCCCACAAAACACAAATACATGCGAGAGATGCAACTACACGGCCAAACTGGAGGCTGAGCTCTCTCAACATAGGACTGGCAAGACCAGTCAGGAGGAGAAGGTTACCACACACACTATAGACCCAGTCTCACATATTACCATTACAACCTCAAATCATACACATAAACACACAAAGACATACTGAGGCTCTGATCAAAAATCTACCAAAACAGCAGAGGCCACCAAAGCAGACACCCAAACAACCACCACCTCAGAACACAACACCTGCAACACATAGACCTCACAGTCAGAGTGTCAAACAGTCACAGCCCTTAAGGCCAAACACAATGCCAGACACACTAGTCATTGGTGACTCCATAGTCAGACACACTGACGTCCCGCTCACCAGACTGAGTAAGGAGAAGGTCACAGTAAGCTGCCTGTCGGGCGCTAGAATCCGCCACATAACACAAGCACTCAGGTCTCTCAACAGCAGGTACAAATATGATTCAGTCATTGTCCACGCTGGTGTAAACGACCTGAGACGTACCTCCTTGGACTACATGAAAAGAGACATTGAGGAGCTCTCTGATTATGTAGCCCAGACAGGTATGACCCTGACCTTGAGCAGTATCCTACCTTCACCAAGAATGATGCCACAATACAGAGATAAGATGATCAGCTTTAACAATTGGCTTAAACACTGGTGTCATTCAAAGGGGATCCAGTGTCTGTCTGCCTGGGATGACATGCTGGACAAGCCACGCTGCTTCAAGGGACGGCTTGCACCTGTCACCCTGGGATTCGGATATTGGCAAAGGCTCTTGCCACCCCATAGTGCCTTTTTAGGCAAGGCTCAAATTCTAAACCTACCACCCTAGAACACAAAAAGGAAAAAACTAAGGGTAATGCTGCTCAATGCCAGAAGTCTAAATCTCAAAATGCACGACTCGAGGCCCTTCTCAGTATGGAGAACATCGATGTCTGTGCTGTGACAGAAACCTGGTTCAAGGCTCCTGAGAGCACCCCAGCGCTATCAGGTTTTACCTCATATCATGCGTTCCGGCCCCAAAATCTGGACAATACCAAGAAAGGAGGGGGGTATCCATATTCATCAAGGACACCCACACCTCAAGACTGGTGGCAACGACGATGCATCGGAGACCATCCAGGTGCAATTAACCATAGGCAAGACTGCTCTGCAAATTGTAGCATGTTACAGGCCACCCTCACAAACTCAGGAACCTCACATGGCCTTCCTGAAAACACTAGAGGGGATAAATGTATCACCAAACACCATCATACTAGGTGACTTCAATTACCCTAATATAGACTGGGAACACTACTCAAGCCCAAACACCCTAGCCCAAAAGTTCCTGGAATTCATAAACTCAAATGCCATGGAACAACTAGTCACCATCCCCACAAGAGGAGATAACATACTTGATCTCATCATCACGAACATGGGAGCACAATGTTCAACACCGGAGGTGTACCCCTCACTGGTGAGATCAGACCACAAACTAATCTCGCTGGAGGTTCTCATCCCACCCCCACCTGAAATAAAAAAGACCACAGTAAAGAACTTCTCAAAAGCCGACTTCACACTTCTAAAGACTAGTGTGGTCTCCTTTAAGGCCCCCGAGCCGGCGGAAAACAGTACTCAAGCCGCTGAATCACTTACAAATGCCTTCTACCAGCACCTGCAGGACTGCATGGATAAGGCAATCCCAAGCAAAACAAAGACTCTTTGTACCAAAGGCAAGCATCCAGTCTGGTGGACCCCAGCCATAAACAAACTCTACAACAAAAGGAGGAAGCTACTACAAGATAGAGCAAAATCCTTAAAAGGTAAGACACCCTTGATCACTATAAGTAAAAAACTAAGAGCTCTCATAAAATCATCCAAAGCAAATTTAGAGAAAAATAGCTAAAGACTCAAAAGACAATCATAAGGCCTTCTTTAGCTATGTTAGAAACCTGGGAGGAAACTCCCAGATATGCTCAGAGCTAGTTCAAAATGATGTGAAGATTACTGATCCTACAGACATTGCCAACATACTGGCTGACAGGTTCAGTGCAAACTTCTCCCCTCCCCAAAAGGAGAGAAATCTATACCAAACGAATGCAACCCCCAAACATCTCCAGCCCAAGTGAGAACTGCTCTCTCCAAAGCAAAAAACACAGCATCCATGGGACCTGATGGTGTCCCCGGCTGTGTGCTCCATGAACTCAATGAGGAATTAAACCCACAGCTGTTTAATCAAAGTCTTACCTCTGGATACGTACCCAGGGAGTGGCGCACTGCAACTGTGGTACCACTTCACAAAGGCGGTGCCTCCACCGACCCTGGAAATTACCGGCCCATTAGCTTGACAAGCCTTATCTGCAAAGCCATGGAGAGGATCATAATGGACCTCATAAATAAAGACATAGGGAATTTGCAGACTTTGGATCCAACCCAGTTTGGCTTTGTCAAAGGCAGATCATGCCTTTAAACTTGGTTGACTTTTGAAACAGTCACCAAAGCCATTGATGAGGGAAAGGCAGTCCATACAGCCTACCTCGATCTGGCTAAGGCCTTCGATACAATACCCCATTCGGGTATCATTGAAAAACTCATCAGCTTAAATGTCAACCCATACATCACAAGATGGGTTGCAAACTGGCTGAGTGACAGAACCCACAGGGTCAGAGCTGCTGGCGCCATGTCAGACTCAAAGCCTGTCACAAGTGGTGTCCCACAGGGCTCAGTCCTGGGCCCACTCTTGTTTGGCATCTACTTTTCCAAGTACAAGCAAACACAGGAGGGTTATGGCTGACAAAGTTTGCAGATGACTGCAAACTGGGCCATAGTAGAAAACACATCTGACACAGATATCCTTCAGAAGGGTCTCACAGAAATGGATAACTGGTGCCAGAGCCACGGCCTAAAGTTAAATGCCAAAAATGCATAGTCATACCCTTCGGGAAAAACAAGGTTACCCCTAGCTACCAAATAGGTGGCAATCCACTGAGCACAGAAGAAGTTATCAGGGACCTGGGGACCCAGGTTGATAGTAGTCTGTCATTCGACACCCATGTAGCTAAAGTAGTTAGGAAGACCTTCTACATTGCCCACCTTATCATGAAGGGATTCTCATCTAGATCAAGGGAGGTCATAGTCTCCCTTTACTCATCACTCATCAGACCAATGATTGAGTACAATGCCCCATTCGAATGTATCTGACCCGACACTTGCAGCAGCTGGAGAGGCCACAAAAGTTCCTCACCAAAAGGATAAAGGGTCTCAAAATCTGTCCTATGCTGCCCGACTGAAAGAACTCCAGCTCTATTCAGTCGCCACCGCTTGCTCAGAGGTGACCTTTGCCTAACATACAAGGCCATGTCAAACCCAGATTTGATGAATATGCTTCACCTCAAAAATCTAGATCCATCAGAGCCACAAGGGCGGAGACTTAAACCTTGACACGGCTATTAATAGGACGTGCTGGAGGGATAGATTCATCACCCAAAGACTCCCTATGCTGTGGAACAAAATCCCGGTACATGTGAGGCAGAGCACCTCGCTGGCCTTGTTCAAGAGAAATCTTGACCAATGGATGGGAGATCGCAGATATACCCCAGGGATTACCTCAGTGTCACTGCTCGACAGAGGCACAGAAAAATAATGGGTATAGTTCCCCATACTAAAGGGGTGGCCTAAGCCACAAAACGATGGGCTAGGCTTGTAAATGCCCTCGGGCAGATAGCCTAGTATGAACCTATGAACCTATGAACCTGGCTTTCCCAATGGAAATGCTCCCTCATGGTATGTAAGGCTTCCCCAAAGGAGTAGTCCTCAGGCGGAGAGGCTGATGGAATTGATTCCTCAGCATCAGAATCCTCATAAGGGGGTAAGGAGTATCCTAGGTCTGAGGATGAATCTGAAGAGATGGATACCTGGTCGGATGAGTCAGTATGCATCCTGTCTAGGCCTTTTATCAGGAGGGGGATGGGAACCCCTGATCAGAGTGATTAGGTCTTCAGCCATTTTGAGCATTTGTTTCTTAGGCATGGAGGCCTGTCCTGGAGAATGCTGTAATTGTTTCTTTGTTTTTAAAGCAGGTTTAGACTTAGCAGAAGATTTAATGCTTAACTGAGTAGGTCTGAAAACACACTCTGAAGCTGCGGGTTTGTTCAGCTACTCCAGATCCCTCTGAAGGGGTAGTTTCGGTAGTCTGAATAACTTGTGCATCGGAAGGCCCAGCCATCTCCACGTGGGAGTCAGAGGCGGCCTGTGGTTCTACAGAAGCTGTCGTCAGGGGCTGCGAAGGCGCCTCGCTGAAAACCGGAGAACCGGCGACTGGCCTAGAAGAGGCTTCGTCGTCAGTTTTGGGCCTCGGATGCCTATCCTTGTCTTTGCGCTTTTTATGTATTCCGGTCGTCGGAAGTTCTGACGGCATGGTATAATTGAATTTTCTGCCAAAATAATGTCGGGAAAAATCAAACCGACGTTTAAAAATGCGCTTGTTAAACCTAGCACAAAACCAACAACCAGTGACGTTGTGGTCTGGGCCTAGGCATGGGATACAATAAGAATGAAAATCCTTATGAGTTATTTGCTTCCCACAAGAAATACAGTTATTAACTTTTACTGACATCGGTCTGAGGCAAGAAAAAGTTTCCCCAATGGGGTACTTAGCTTTGTAAAAGACTTTGGTTCTGGATTCGGAATGAAAATCTCAGGAGTCAGCCGACTGGCACTTGCGAACTGCTTTTGCTTCGGGCACCGCGTGGCAAGAAAGACTGAAGAAAATGGCGTTGGCTGCATCTTATATACCCCTGTCGCACTGACGTCAGGGAGGAGGTGACAGCAACCGACGCCGGACCAAGACTTTGGAACTCAGGCTGACTGGGGAACCGCCTGATGGCAGGATAATCCAAGTGTAATGACTGCAGCAGTGTAACATGATGAACATCCATAAACACATCCTCAGAGAAAAGGCATCTGTAAGGAATCAGATCCCTATCACTCACAGAGTCAGATGGAGAGTGGGCAGGTAGGGGTGGATTAATGATCCTTTGTCTTGTGTGAGTAGGTCCACCCTGTGAGGTAACTTGTCATGATTGCCCTTGGCTAAATGCAGAAGAAGAGGGAACTAATGCTGTCTTAGCCAAAAGGAAGTCATCAGCAAGATTTTGGGTTTGCCCTGTTGAATCTTGAAAAGAACTTTCAGAATGGGGGATACATAAAGAAAAAAGAAGTTATGTACTCACCATAACATTCCATGTTTGCAGTCCATCTGGCTCTTCATTCTTACATATGGGTTCGGAGCCAATCCTTGGTTCTGACTCGGCCGATTACAAAGCTCGAAGTCTCTCAGTTGGCTTGTGGCAAGGTAGGTATCCCATAGTGCACTAGTAAGAATCCCCAGATCTTGTTTGCTGCTGTCTAAAAAGTGACAGAAGGTATTTCCTCAAGGAACAACAAAGATGAAAGGTCTCCAACCCTAAGGAAGATAGATACTGTCTTATCTCCAGATCCTCCAAGGATACAAGGATGGGGGTAGGAGGGTGGGTTCATAAGAATGAAGGGCGAGATGGACTACAAACATGGAACGTTATGGTGAGTACATAACTTCTTTATGTTCTGTAGTCCTTCATTTTTACATATGGGACAGCGTCCCTAGCACCTTTTTCTCGGGTGGCTCATGGGAATATACTCCTAAGAACCATGGAGCCAAAGGAGGCTCTGCCCCTGGAGGCCAAATCCAATTTGTAATGAGTAATGAAAGTATGAGGGGTAGCCCAATGTGCTGCTGCACATATACGGTCCATTGGAATTCTGGCTTGACAGGCAGCAGATGTGGATACGGATCTGGTAGAATGAGCTTTAATTTTAAATGGGAGTTCTTTGCCATTACAGGAGTAAATAAGAGATATACAATTTGAAATCCAGTTTGATAATGTTATCTTGGAGACTGGCATACCTTTTCTCGTCTCCGAAAAAGATACAAACAATTGGTCTGATCTCCTAAACTCCTTGGTTCAATGTAGATAGAACCTTAACTGTCTGTGAACATCAAGTTGATGGAACTTATATTCCGCTTTGTTTGAATGAGAAAAAAGACTGGCAGTTCAATAGTTTGATTCATATTAGATTGAGAACAAAACTTGGGGATGAAGGATGGATTTGTATGAAGGGAAACTCTGTCTCTATGAAACATCAAGTGAGGTTTGACTGAAAAGTGCTTGCAACTCTGACACTCTTCTGGCGGATTTAATGACTACTAGAAAAATGGTGTTCCATGAAAGGAACTTTAAATCACAAGTATGTGCGTGTTCAAAAGGCGGGGAGGGAAGTTTAGAAAGAACAAATTGTAGATCCCAGGGAGATACAGGTTCTTGAAAGGGAGGTCTTAGCAAGGTAGTGCCTTTTAAAAATGATTTACACAATCTGTGAGCCATAAGATTAGGTTAGTCTTGTCCCAAATGAAAATTGGAGATAGCTGCTAACTGGACTTTGATTGTAGCAGCAGCTGATCCCTGACGAAAAAGTTTGGTTAGGAATTCTAACACTAAGGGAATGGAGGCTGTGTAAGGATCTATGTTTTTTTCTCATGCCCAGAGAGAAAATCTTTTCCATTTACTAGCATACAATTTTCTCGTAGAAGGCTTGTGAGAGGACATCAGGATATGTGTGTGCCATGAATTGCTTTCCATTACTGTTGGGTGTGCTAACCTGCAATAAGCTAGAAAAAAAATTCAACTTTTCTAAATGGGAAATGTTGGACAAGGGAACTTGTTTGTACTACTGTAACAGCAAAATAAGAAAATGTAAACAAGTCTTTATAATCATCACCCTTATTCCCTTTTTTCCCATTGGAGGTTCAGATGTCACATCCACTATCTCCACTTCTTGGTTCAGAGCTACTTTCCTATTTTGTTGGACAGTCATGCTTGCCTGACTCTGGTCGTCTCTCACTAAACACATTAACTCTAGTCTGGATTTCCATGACCCCCTTTGCCTTCTTCCTGTGTCTCCAAAATCTGCTTTAACAAATCATCTTTTACTGTCCTGCATATCTGATCAAAGACCAAACAATCAGTTTGTCATCAATGTTTCTGCAAATTGAAGGGAGGGAGAGTAATTTGTCTTCTGCTCTGATGTCCACATTTCTTCATGTGCCCCATAGTATGTATTCTACTATATGTCAGCCTTTCCATCTCCATCACCTCAAGCTTCCTCAGCTGCTCGGCTTTCAATGCTCAGGTTTGTGTGACACTGGTCATACCACTACCTTGTACATCTTTCTTTTTAACTTCTTTGGTACTCTATCCCACACTATCCTGGCCTTACATTTTTTGCTAGTTTGGTTGCAGCACATCTAATTCCAGCATCGGATTAAGGCTTCCTCCCCTAACTCATCTGAGCCTGCTTCTTGGCTTGACTTTCTTTACCTTAAAGGACTACAACTCAAGCATAAAAAGGATGACAAATTAAAACACTTTGAAAAGCAGCAATAGTAAATGCACATAGAAAGACAGTTTTAAGAGATGACCTATAAGAAAATCAGTTAGTCACTGAGCCACAACAAATGGCAATTAAATCTGACTGACTGAAAGAAAGCTGAATTTGTCTGTCCTCCCATGTAAAAATAATGGAGTGACAAGCTCTCCAGCTAAGACGCCTGCTTGATGCAATATTCTAAAGCCAAACACTGCATTGTGGAATACCAAGAGGAAGACTTCTTCTTTCAGCTTTTCCTGGTTAGGGGTCGCCACAACGGATCACCTGTCCACTCATGATTGGCAATAGAGTTTTACGGTGTCAAGTTGCCAGCCCAGCACCCAACCTTCCACAGAAGACACACACACTCAAGCCTAGGGCCAATTTTAGAGTGTCCAATCCTCCTACAGCATGGTAGACTTGTTGTTGTCTTTTGGCTTTTCCCGGTTAGGGGTCGCCACAGTGGAACTCCGGTCCGCTAATGATTGGCAGTAGATTTTCACGAACGGCGAGGTGCCAGCTCGATGTACAACCTTCAACAAAGGCACGCCCATTTACACATGTCTTTTGAACGCCCACCCAACAGCATGGTAGACTAAAATATCTAAATCTTACAAGATGTTGGACCCCATGTGGGCAGACTCTGGAATTGCACATAAAAAATTATATTTAAAGTATACATAGTCCCAGAGTGGTGTTAAATGTAGGAAAGTTCAACTGGGTGCAGTTCTTTAAGAACTTTCTTTGAAAAGGTTAACAGCTTTTCTACACCTTCTTTTTGCTAATTCCCTCCAATTATCTGAATAATGGTGTGTATTTAAATGACTCCAAGCTATATTTGTTATAAACTCTATGTGCTTTTTACTATTTTAATTTCCTGCAAATGGCCACTAACTTGTAATATCCTCACTAACACTAATGTCTTTCGGCTTTTCCCGGTTAGGGGTTGCCATAGCGCAATTCCTGTCCGCTAATGATTGGCACTGGATTTCTTTATGGTGCCGAGTTGCCAACCAGATGCCAAACCTTCAAAGAAGGCAAACCCATTCACGCACGCACCTACCTGCATGTCTTTAAACGTCATTCGACCACAGGGAGGACATGCAGACTTCACACAGAAGGCGCTCCAGCCAAGAATCAAACAGGAGAACCTCTTGCTGTGAGGCAACAATGCTATGATCCTCACTGCAAAGTATAATCATCACTCCACAGCCAAATGTCTCACTGTAGCCCAAAAAGGAATACAAAAATAACTTATGTTAACAGCACATAGCCTTTTCAGATGTACATTAACAAAGCAAACACTTTACAGTAATAAAAAAAAAAAATAGACTTGGATGAGCTGCTATCAACTGCCCCTCACACTAAAGGATGGTACTATGAGCAGCCTCAAATGTAGGAATTTGCTGTGGTCTTCATCGATGTATGACACTATCATTAATTTTTTTTTATTTACATTCTTACGTTTTCTATCCTTGAACAGAGACTGTGGATTTTCATTACATTTTCTCAGAGAAAGTGCCCATCCACAACACAATGCTGGAGATCTTAGCCTACCCAAAAAGGAGTATGGGAAGTCACCAGCCGGCATTAGTGTGGATAAAGACCTATGGTGGACTATACTCCTTTCACTGGGAGTGTTTTAACTAGGCAGACCACCATACTTGTTTCTCCTTTTAAGAAATGAGCAAGATGTGCAGTAACACCTGCATGTGCTTGTCTGTTCTGGGTAATTAAGAGTGTGGGGACTTCTAACAGGCCCTTTGTCATTAAATGCACATTCTAATCTAGACAACTGGCACCACAGATTGAAATTTGCTGCTGTGGAGCTGTGCCAGCCAGTTACAGTACCAGGTTTAGAAGTGTTCTTCTGTCCTTTGAGTCTAACACTAAATGACAGCACCAAACAAAATGTAGGTTATCAAGAATGACCTTCCTCCTAAATGTTACTACACTAAATATGTTCCATGTACCATGGCTCTTCTAGGCCACAAAACATGCTTTCTTTTCTTCTGAAAGTCTCTTGTTTCCGTGTTAATTCCCTCCAAAAGCAATCTACAAATAATGCCTATGAAGACTGTGATGCAAAATCCTGTTGCCAATGTGGAAAACCTGAGGGGCTGCCAGCCCAGCCAGACAGAATTTTGTAGATAATTCTATGTAATTGTAAATATTAATACAATCCACAGGCTTGTTTTACAAACATGAAGATAGCTATATGTTAGGATTAAACTATATGTTGTACGGAGCTTCAAAAATGTAACCACAGTGCACCCTGCTGAAGAAAGCTGTTAAATAAAGCATTTTACAACTGTGATCTCAAGCTCAGAGACAGGATGTCTGGGTTAGGAAATTCTTTCTATAATTTTAAGGCACAGATAATTACCAGATTTTTGTATGTAAAATGTCTTTTATTGCTCTGGCTCCCTGGGAGGTGCAAGATTACAAAGATATGTTAAATTTTGAGTTCGGAGAGCATGGGAAACTTTAGCAGAAGTGTCAAGAATGAGATAATCTGAAATGATTCAGCAGTACTGTGTATTATCAATTTAAGGGCTATCTCAGAAAGAAAGAATAGCATTTTATCTTGTCCTGGATCTAGTAAGAAAAGTACAGTTGTGTACTCTTACCATAAATGTAGATGTTCAAGTGTACTCACTGGTGCATTCATCACATTTGGGTTATCCCTGCCAGGGTAGCCCACATTCGGCCTGAACATCAGAGGCTTAGTATTTTTGCATTGGTTGCCGTCGCTCCAGGACTGACATCAGGTCGTCAGTGTTATAAATTAAGGCAGCAGACACCATTACATCAGTTTTTCTTGCCCCAAATGTCAGGAGCCCCCAAGAGGGAGCTAGGTTATGGTGGAAGAACACCACCAGTAGAAAGTAAATACCAAAACATCCTTGTAAGGATTAGAGAGAGAGACAAGGGGGATGGAGGGAGGGTAACCTGGACTGCAACAGTGAATACACTCGAACATCTACATTTATGGTAAGTATGCACAACTGTACTATGTTCTTCGTGTTTCAATGTTGCAGTCATCTCATTTGGGTTGATTCCAAAAGCTGAAGAAAAGGGTGGAAGGCAGTCAAGAAGACTGGGAGCTGGCTAGGATGCCCTGCAAGACTGCTGTGGCAAAGCCTGCCCTGGACTTGGAGAAGATAGGCAGGTGGTAATGCTTGGTGAAGGTATGAACAGATGTCCATGTTGTAGCCTCCAGGATGTCCCTGGTGGGGACCCCCTCTGAGGAAAGCTGCAGAGGTGGAGGTTGCTCTGGTAGAATGTGTCCTGACCCCCTTGGGGGCAGGTTTCCCATGTTACTTGTAGCAGAAATGGATGCAGTGTGCTATCTATTTGGAAATGGTTTGTTTGGATATAGCCTTGCCCTCTGCTCCTGTAGCAAAGCTGACTAACAATTGATCAGTCTTCCTAAATGATTTAGTCCTGTTTAGGTAGAATCTGAGCTGTCTGTGCACATCTAGAGTGTGCAGAACCCTTTCCCCCTTGTTTTGTGGGTTAGGGAAAAAGGTGGGCAAATGAATGGATTGGTTGAGAGATACACTGGACACCTCTTTTGGCATGAAGGATGGGTTAGTCCTGAGGGAGACCCTATCAGCATAGAAATAATGAAAGGCTCTACAGCCATTAGTGCTTGTAGCTTGGATACTCTTCTAGCCGAAGTGATGGCCAGAAGCAAGGCTGCCTTCCAAGAGAGGAACTTTAACTCTGCTGATGCTGCTGGTTCAAAGAGGGTCAGGCTGAGTTTTTCCAAAACAAAGTTAAGGTCCCAAGCTGGGGTAGGTGCTCTTCTGGGTGGCCTCAAGTTGTTAGCCCCTCTTAGGAACTGTTTGATGAGAGGGTGAGAGAAAACAGGTGGCTCTGTGCTGAAATGAGCAGAGATGGCAGAGGCATGCATTTTAATGGAAGACAAGGATAGACCTGTCTAGTAGGTCAGCCAGGTAATCTAGGATGAGAGGGAGGGAGGGCTGTGCAGTTCCAGCTTGCTTAGCCTGGATCCAAGTGCAAAACCTTTTCCACCTGTCAGCATAAGACTTTCTAGTGTTAGGACGTCTGGCCTCATGTATAACATCTAGAACTTGTTTGCTTAGATTGGCAGCTTGTGCAGTGGTTAGGGAATAAGCCAGGATGCCAGATTGAGGGTCTGCAATTTGGGATGCACAAATTCTCCATTCCTCTAGGTCAGGAGTGTTGGGATCTGAGGGAGATGCCATGGTGGCAGTGGTGAAAGGCTTCGGAGCAGAGGGTATGGCCAGTCTGGGGCAATCAGGATTGTCCTCGGTTTTTCCTCCCTTATTTTGAGCAGTACCCTTGTAATGAGCGGAAGAGGGGGGAATGCATAGACCGAGAGGTTGACCCACTGGAAGGATAGAGCATCCACTTTCCAGGCCTTGTTGTGAGGTTCCCTGGTGCAGAATTTGCTGAGCTGATGGTTGGAGTGTGGAACAAAGAAGTTGACTTTCGGGTGCCCCATTTCTGGGTTACAAAGGTGAAGGTTCTTTGGTCTAGCTGCCACTTGGGTGGGTCCAGAAGGTTTCTGCTTGAGTTGTCTGCCAGAGAGTTTATAGAGCCTGGCAGGAATTGTGCTAGGTGTAGTTGCATGGCTGAGGCTGTGCACTAAAGGGTCATGGCGAGCCTGCACAAAGGGTACGAGTGAGTCCCTCCCTGCTTGTTGATATACCACATCACAGCGGTGGTGTCTGTTTTGAGCAATAGAGGCCCTGGGGAGAGTAGGGGGTCTGAAGGCTGTCAGAGCTTGCTGAACAGCTAACATCTCTTTTTGGTTGATGTGCAGATGTATTTGGTTTGGGCTCCATTGGCCCTGAATGCACCTGTCGTCCAGGTGTGCACCCCAGGCATAGTCTGATGAGTCTGTGGTGAGGGTCAGGGCAGCATGTGGTTGCGAGAAGAGTAGTCCCTTGTTGTGGCTGCATGCTGCTGCCCACCAACGGAAATCTTTCCTTAAGCAAGGTATTGCTGGTATAAGAATTTCCAGGTCTTGGGAGTGTTGACACCAAAGGCTTTTAGGTACCATTGTAGTTTCCTCATATGCAATCTGGTATATGGAATGAGTAGAATGCAAGAAGCCATGAACCCCAGAGCTTGCAGGATTTTCCTTGCAGGTAACTGGGGTCTGGTGGCTAGTTGAGAGAAGTAGGTTGTCAGGTAGGTTTGTTTTTCTTATGTAAGGAATGTCATCTAGGATGCCGTGTCCAGGCTTGCTCCCAGGAATACAATTTTTTGCGTGGGTACTAGTTTGGATTTCATTTAATTGATAGTATACCCCAGGGAGGTTCTTCACAAAGGTCAGGTGCTTTAGCAGCTTTTCCTGACTGTCTGCCTGAATCATGCAGTCATCTAAGTATGGGTAAATTTTAATATTTTTCTGCAAAAAGCAATGGTGGGAGCCAGGCATTTTCTGAAAACTCTGGGAGCAGTGGCTAGGCCAAAGGGAAGCACAGAGAACTGAAAGTGCAGTGATCCCACCCTGAAACAGATATTTCCAGCAAGATTCCCTGATTAGGATGTGTCGGTAGGCCTCTTTTAGATCTAGGGTGGCTAATTAAGCATCCTTGGAGAGCACAGGTAGAAGTTGCTTGGAGGGTGAGCATTTTGAATTTTGGTATCACCAGGAACGTGTTTAGGATGGATAGATCGAGGATGGGGCGCCAGGTTCTCTCTTTTCTGGGTACCAGGAAGAGTCTGGAGTAGAAACCTTGGCCTATCTGTTCTGCAGGAACATGATCTATTGCCCTCATTGAGAGCAGGGAAAGGACTTGCTTTTTGGCCTTTGCCCACTGGTTTGGGGAAAGATCTGGGAACCCTCTGGGGTTGGCAGAGTGTGGAAATAAAATCTGTATCCCTGGGACACTATGTTGAGGACCCAGCGGTCATTGGCAATGGCGACCCACGTGCTTGTATGGAAAGAGAGTTTTCTTCCTAGGGGCAAGAGCAGGTGGGCAGAGGGAGGGGGTGGAAGCGTGAAGTCATTGTGAGTTCTTACCATGAGGGGGTGGCTTAGCACTCCCTGGTTTTGAAGAGGAGCAACTCCATTGCTTCAATCTCTGCATTCCCTGGGGCTGCTGTCTGGGGGGCCTGCCTCCCTGGGGTCTGGGCTGAGCTGACCGGGAGGGGGCAGGAAAGGATCAGTGCTTGGATGGGCAATACCTACTGAAACTCGGTGGCTGGACCTGCAAAAAGTCTGTCTGCATAGATTTAGCTTTTCCTTCCATCTTTTTTAAGACCTCCTCTGCCTTGGTGCCAAATAAGTTGTCTTTGTGCAGTGGTGCGTCCAATAGTTTGGATTTGATATGGTCTGGCAAGGGCTTTTCCTTAAGCCAAGCATGCCTTCTAAGGACGGAACTAGTGACTGCTGCCCTGCAAGATGCTTTTACAGTGTCAAAACCACACTAAGGTGTGCTTAGTTACTTGACTAGCAGAATGCATAAACTCTTGTAACTCTATTTTCTGCACAAGCAGGAAAGGAAGATATTTTTTGTTTGAGGAGTTCCATGGTATGTTGATAATAATTCAGCATATGGAACTGACAACTTAGTGCTCTAATAGCAAGAGTAGCAGAGGTGTATACTTTTTTACCCCATCTGTCTAATGCTCGGGAATCCCTATCTGAGGGGTCAGTAGTACGAGTTTTGAATATAAATTTGTGAGATTCAGAGACTCTATAGTACCTGTCTGGTTTCCTGGAAGCAGGAGGGAGAATGTCCGGAGTCAAACTGGATTCCATAAAAACATCATCCACAACATCCAGGACAGGAGGAATGGCCAGAGGTCTGTGTTGTGGAAGATCTAGGAATTCCCTGAGTCTCTTTTTTGACTGAGGGTAATCCTGACATTCCCATTGGAAATGTTCCCTTAAGGTATGTAAGGTTTCTCCAAAGGAAAAGTCTTTGGGTGGAGAGGCGGAAGGGATGGATTCCTCTGCATCAGAATCCTCAAGCTGACAGGGGTTGCATATTTTCATAATCAGATGCATCAGAGTCATCAGACACCTGTTCAGATGAAACTACTGGGGACAAATCTCTTTTTCTTTTGAAAGGAGTAGCCTGGCTTCCCCTGATGAGCATTATAAGGTCTTCCACAATTTTAAGCATCCGAGACTGAGGCAAGGAAGCAGGTGCCCGAGATTGGGTCGTTGGTTTCTTGGGTGTGGTTTGTATCCTGAGCCTTAGAAACTTGGCAGTTTTCGAAAGAACGGTTGATGCGAAAGAAGTAGTCGGTCTGTGTCGAGAATCGGTAGTGCGAAGTACTTCCTCAGAAGCTAGTGCCTGCTCAGCGGCTCTGGTCCCATCCAAGGTAGATACAGCCGCAGGATCCTTAGTCGATGAAGAGTCTCGCTGCATACCAGACTCCAAAAGGGTCTCGGTAGCGGCCTGCGAATCCACAGAAGTGGGCATCAGGGGCTGCGAAGGTGCCTCACTGAGGACTGGAGAACTGATGACTAGCTTAACGGACGCATCGTTGGCAGTTTTGGACCTGTGCTCTCTCTGTCTTTATCTTTACTTTTTTTTCAGAAGATCTGCTGTCGAATGGCTTACTGAAGCCATATTGGAATTCAAGGACTGAGAGCGAAAATATCTAGCTACAATAAGGGCCTGATGACGTATAGTTCTGGAGTTGAACAGAGCACAAAAGCGACAGCAGGGGATGTCGTGGTCTGAGCCTAAGCAGGTGACACAGTAGGAATGAAAATCTTAGTGTGGTATTTGCTTTCCACAGGTGAGACAATTGTTAACTTTTTCTGACATCGCTTAGAGCAAGAAAAAAGGATCCCCAATGGGGTACTTGGCTTTAGAAGACTTCAACTTTAATTTCAGAAACGAAAAACTCAGGTAGCGGCTGACTGGCACTCGTGCAAACTGCTTTTGCTTAGGGCTTCTCGGCAAGAAAGACCGATGTAATGGTGTCGGCTGCCTTAATTTATAACACTGATGACCTGACATCAGTCATGGAGCGACAGCAACCGACGCAGAAATACTAAGCCTCTGGTATTCGGGCCGACTGAGGGCTACCCTGGCAGGGATAACCCAAATGTGATGACTGCAACAGTGAAACACAAACAGCATCATCCACTCACCAGCACTTGCTTGCTCTGTATGCAAGTAGTACTTAGAAAAGTGACTTCTCTTAGAGATAGGAATACAGTCTAGCTGTTTTCTATATTTATGTCAGACTATCCTACAACATTGTTTTAAAGTATTTTGTGTGATTTCTGAACTCTGTAATGTCACTGTGTTGAGTTAAGTATTGTCATGTGTTTTTTTTTATTATTTATTATAAAATATTTTTAAACCTTTCAACTGTGGCTGTTTTGTGTAGAGACAATTTAAACTCTCGAGTACTTGCATGTATTTGGGGATACTGTATAAACACTCTAATAACCTTCCTGTTCGTCACACTTACGAACTGGATAATATTGCACAGTAAAATTGGACATCCTTTGGTAAGGACCTTTATAGTAGCTGATAGTAGTGGTTGGTGGCAGTCAGTACTACCTTATAGTCTGGGCCAAAAGGGGCCATAGCCGGAGAAAGTACAGTTGTGTACACTTACCATAAACGTAGATGTTTGAGTGTATTCACTGTTGCAGTCATTACATTTGGGTAATCTGCTTGCAGGTTGCCCTCAGTCGGCCTGATTAACAAAGTACTGGGTCCTGTGTTGGTTGCTGTCCCTTCTTCCATTACATCAGGTAGTCAGGGGTACAAAAACATGCAGCCGACACCATTACATCAGTTTTTCTTGCCCCAGATGTCAGGTGCGCCCCTAATGGGGAGCAAATAAACATAAAACATGAAAGTATACCTCCAACAAAAAGCAAATACACCAAAAATGCTTTTAAGCATAGTAAAGGAAAGTAGAGGTACAGCCAGAAGAAGTTAGGGGGCTGGAGGGAGGGTAACATGGACTGCAACAGTGAATACACTCGAACAACTACATTTATGGTAAGTGTACACAACTGTACTATGTTCTTCATGTTTCACTGTTGCAGTCATTACATTTGGGTAGATTCCCAAAGCTACTGTTGGGGAGGAGAAGTTTATATAGCATTAGGGCCAGCTATAAGGACCTGCAAGACAGCAGTGGCAAAGCCAGCTCTGGATTTAGAGAAAATTGGCAAATGATAATGCTTGGTGAAAGTATGTACAGAACTTCAGGTAACAGCTTCTAGGATGTCCCTGGTAGGAACACCTCTGAGAAAGGCTGCAGAAGTAGATGCAGCCCTGGTGGAGTGAGATCTGATCCCCTGGGAGAGCAGATGCAACGGGGAGAAGGCGTAGACTGATGTTTTTTTTCCAGCTGAAGGACAGAGCATCCACTTTCCAGGCTTGTTTGTGGGGAGTCCTTGTGCAAAATTTGTCCAAATGGAAGTTCTGGGGGGAGGCAAATAGGTCTATGTCTGGGCCCCCCCATTCGCTTATGAACATGTTGAAAATCCTTGGTTCCAGTTTCCACTTGTGTGGGTCCATGAGGTTTCTGCTTAGTCCCGTCTGCCAGTGTATTTAATTTTCCTGGCAGGAATTGAGCTTGTAGGTGCACTTGGTAGCTCAAGGCTGTCTTCCACAATGCCATGGCTAGTCTGCAGAGGGGGTAGGAATGTGTACCCCCCTGCTTGTTCATGTACCACATAACCGTGGTGCTGTCCGTCTTTACCATTAGTTGTCCTGGAAGTATGTAGTTCTTGAAGCCTGCCAGAGCATTCTGTACAGCTAACATTTCTTTTTGATTGATCTGCAGGTGCATTTGACTTTGGTTTCATTTGCCCTGAATGCACTTCTCTGCCAGGTGAGCCCCCCATGCATAGTCTGATGCATCTGTTGTTAGGCTTTGTGTGTCAGGGGCTAGTGTGAATGGTAGACCCTTGTTTTGGTGGCAGGCCTCTGCCCACCAGAGGAACTCTAGGCATAGGCAAGGTATGATAGGAATCATAGTTTCTAGGCTGTGAGAATGTTGACTCCCATAGGCTTTTTAGATGTTACTGTAGTTTCCTCATATGCAGTCTTGCATATGGAATTAGAAGAATGCAGGAGGCCATGAACCCCAAGGCTTGCACTATTTGTCTTGCAGATAGCAGGGTTTTTGTGGCCACTTGTTTGAGGTAGGTTATCAAATGAATTTGCTTTTCTGGCGTGAGGTAAGCCATCTGGGAAGTTGTATTCAAGCTTGCTCCCAGGAATGTAATTTGTTGACAGGGTACCAGTTGTGATTTCTTTTCATTTATGGTGTACCCCAGACAAGTGAGAACCCTTTTTACAAACGCCAGATGATTCAAAAGTATGCCCTGGCTTTCTGCCTGAATTAGACAATCGTCCAGGTATGGGTATATCTGAATACTTCTTTGCCTGCAAAATGCAATAACTGGAGCCAGGCACTTTGTGAATACCCTGGGCGCAGTAGACAAGCCAAAGGGCAGTGCAGAGAACTGATAATGCTTGTATCCTGCTTTGAAGAATAGGTATCTTCTGCAAGATTCCGTGATTGGGATGTGCAGGTATGCTTCTTTTAAATCTAGTGTTGCCAACCAGGCGTCTTTGCCTAGTATAGAAAGTAATTGGTAAAGAGTCAGCATCTTGAATTTTGGAATCTCCAGAAAGGTGTTTAGAGTAGACAGGTTCAGGATTTGACACCATGATTTGTCTTTTCTGGGTACCTGGAAAAGTCTGGAGTAGAAACCTTGCCCCTTTTCCTCTTCTGGTACCAGTTGAATAACCCCCATACTTAACAGAGAAAGTACTTGTTTTTGACCCTCTGCCCAATGATTTGGGGGCAGGTCCGGCCACCCATTTGGTGTTGGCAACGTGTAGAAATGAAATCTGTGCCCCTGGGACACTATATTTAAAACCCATTTGTCCTGGGTTATGAGTTCCCAGCTCTTTGCATGAAGAGCAATCTTTCCCCCCCAAAGGGGCGGTCAGAAGAAAAGTGCTTGGAAATTTTGAAAGGAAGTCATTGAGTTACTACATGTTTGGGAACATTTCCCTGTACAAATTGTAGACAATGTAGATTTTATGATGGGTGTACAAAGTCATTATTTCAAACATTTAAAATACACCGATAGCCAAGGATAGATATGACTGTCAGAGTGAAGGATTAGTTTATTTAGCAGTATGTAATAATTGTGAAAATTTCTACACTGGAAAAGCTATTAGAAAGTTAAGATACAGGGTTAGGGAACATTTATTGGCTATTAAGAAGAAAGACATGAGTAATGCGTTAGCCAAACATTCAGTGTCCTGTGAAAAGTTTAAGTAGTTCACCTACTTTGTAATTGAGAAGGTGAAAACAGACAAGTTTGTAGGTTCATTCAATCACTTTTGAGAAAAAACAGAATTGAAATGCAATTTTTTTTAAGAGCTGATGTAATGCCTGGTATTAATAAGGTTTCTGTTAAAAGTCATTTAAATTATATTCATTTTAATTTAATTTCTCTTTGTTACGGATAGAGCATAGTTTTTGTATATATTGTTAGTTTAGTTAAATAATGAATATTATTACAAAGTTTACACTCTGTACAAAGGTTTTCATTAGTAATTATTGTGTCAAAAAGTGACAGTTTGTCTGACTGAATTTAAAATTGACATGTCCTTTTAAGGATTAACACTAGCAGGAAATTATGTTGACATAATGATGGTATAAAAGGAAATGATGTAAATATTGGATTTTGTAATTCTGAAGAAGTTCTGTAATAAACGGGACGGAAGCGCTAGATTTATTCTGGCTCCAGTGTGTGTTTTGTTTTTAAGTGGTATCTTATTTGTCTGAGTTTTAAGTCATTGAGACTGTTTACCATAGGGGGGGGGTCTTGTTATTCCCAGATCTGGAAGTGGAGGCCCCCCCACTGCTTAGTTCTGAGAGTCCCCTGGGACTGAAACCTGGGGTTTTTGCTGTGTGTGGGGGGTTTGGCTTGAGAAGACCTGGAAGGGGCTGGAAAGGACCAATTCTTAGTAGGCCAGTGCATACTAAACATAGAAGGCTGCACTTGTAAAAAATCTTTAACAGTTTGCATACATTTAGCTTTATCTTCCATCTTTTTAAGAACTTCTTCAGCCTTGTTGCCAAACAGGCGGTCCTGATTTAAAGGGGCATCCAACAATTTAGCTTTAACATGATCAGGCAAAGATTGCTCCTTAAGCCAAGCATGCCTTCTAAGCACAGACCTAGTAACACCAGCCCTGCAAGAGGCCTCTAAAGAATCAAAAACACATTGCAAAGTATGTTATCCAACTTCTTCAGCAGAATGCATTACATCCTGTAAATCTTTATTTTCCACACAGTCAGGAATCAACATCATTTTCTGTTTAAGCAGTCCAATGACATGTTGCTGATATTTTAACATGAAATTGGCAGTTTAAAGCTCTGATTGCCAAGGTTGCTGAAGTATAAACCTTTTTACCCCATCTATCCAGCACCCTGGAGTCTCGATCAGAAGGGGTAGGATTTTTAGCAGTAGAAGCCGTAATGCCCTTGGGCCCCTGAGAAATAGTCTCTGGATCTGCAATAGGATTTTTGAAAAGGAACCTGTGGGACTCAGGAACCTTGTAGTATCTGTCAGGTTTACTAGGAGCAGGAGGCAGGGAATCAGGGGCCAAACTGGATTCCGAGAAAACATCAACAATGTCTAGTACAGGAGGAATAGCCAAAGGCCTATGCTGAGATAGAAGAAAGAAATCCCTAAGTCTCTTTTTTGAATTAGAAAATTCCTGGCTTTCCCAGTGAAAATGCTTCCTTAGAGTATCTAAGGTTCCCTAAAAGAAAATTCCTCAGGAGGGGAAGCAGAGGGAATAGACTCCTCTGCATCAGAATCCTCATAATTAGGTAAGGATAAATCCAGGTCATCAGAAGAGTCAGAAGAAATGGAATCCTGAACAAAAGATTCATAATCAAGCTCAGCCCTATGCCTCTTGGGGGGGGGGGGTTGACTACCCCTGAATAGAGTTATTAAAACTTCAGCCATTTTTATCATTTGTTTTTTAGGCATAGGAGCCTGAGCATGTGGCCTGGGCATCGTTTTTTAGACATGGATCGAGATTTAGGCCTTAGTAATGAAGGAGACGTTGATTTAATATGCAAGTGTGTAGGCCTGAATGCACCTTCAGAAGCCGGTGCCTGCATAGCGGCTCCGGACCCATCCAAGGTAGAGATATCTGCGGGTTCCATAGTTGAAGTATCTCATGGCATACCGGACTCCGAATGGGTCTCACTAGAAGCCTGCGAATCAGAAGCAGCGGGTATCAGGGGCTGCGAAAGTGCCTCACCGAGAACCGGCGAACTGGCTTAGTAGAAGCATCGTCGGCAGTTTTGGACCTCGGCGGCCTGTCTCTTTCTTTATCTTTGCATTTTTTTTTGGAATCCCGGTAGTCGGATGGCTAACCGATGACATTTCTGGATAATTAAACAGAGAACCGAAATATTTAGAGGCAAAACTATACCAACGACGGATAGTGCGTTGATTACATAAAGCACAAAACCGACAGCAAGGTATGTCGTGGTCAGGGCAAGGAATACAGTACGAATGAAAATCTTTATGAGGTATTTGCTTTCCACAAGTAATGCAATGATTAACTTTTACTGACATTGGTAAGGAGCAAGAAAACGTTTCCCCAACGGGATACTTAGCTTTTAGTTGAAGACTTCGGTTCTGAAACTCGAAAACGAAAATTTCAGGAGTCGGCCGACTGGCACTTGCGAACTGCTTCTGCTTCGGGCACCGCACGGCAAGAAAGACTGATGTAATGGCGTCAGCTGCATGTTTTATACCCCTGATGACCTGACGTCATGGAAGAAGGGACAGCAACTGACGCAGGACCCAAGACTTTGTTAATCAGGCCGACTGAGGGCAACCTGCAAGCAGATAAACCAAATGTAATGACTGCAACAGTGAAACATGAAGAACATCCTGTGCCAGCCTTCCCCAGGAGTGTGTGTGTGTGTGTGTGTGTGTGAGCTACTTGGGCAGGGTCATGAAGCACTGGTTGAACAGACAGGGTGCTGGAGGTTTTGGCTTGACCACTAGCTGATATCTGAACCCTATAGCTGTGCTAGTGGGGAGTCTTATAGGGGATCTGGGGAGAAACCAGCCCCAGACTGACTGTGATCTCTGTGTGCTCTTAAGGAAAATTGTACTTTACTGTGTGTGTACTTCTTATCTTCCCAATGTGCACACCCCTCAATGGTGCTAGTGGTGAGGATTGAAGCTCCTTGACTACTGGGCCAGTGCAAGGGTGTCACATATTAATTGTTTTGCAGTGGTGGGATATCCACATCAAATGTTAATTGTTTGATTGTAGTGAGTTAGCCGCATCACATGCTAATTGGCTTGTAGTGGTGTGGATAATGAATTTCTGTAGCTTGTGTACAGTGATCACTGAAGGTGTTTTTGTACTCAGCCACGCAGTGAACATTCAGAGTTCAGATCACAACTGTTTTATTTCTTCTGTTAGCTTAGTCAGGGAAAGCAGAGGAATATGGCAAGCTGACTATGAGCCAGTTGGCTGAGATGTGCCAAGCTAAAGGACTGGTGCATGGAAACTTGACTAAGGCAGACATGATTGCAGCTTTGGTCACAGCTGCATCAGAGAATAGCAACCAGGACAACGATCAGATTGGCCATGGAGATGTACGACATTCAGAGAATGGACAGCTCAACCTTTCCACAGAGTTCTTAAAAATCCGTCTGAATCTAAAGAGACTTGAGTTGGAGGCCAGGCATTTGGAAATGGAAGCTATGAAGGAGGAGAGGCAGCGGCAACATGAAAAAGAGATGCTGACTCTTCGCCAGAGTCATAGAGGTAATGGAGAAGGGAGTAACTGGACCCCAGAAGCACAAAAGGTCAGTAAACTTCTTCCACAGTTTACAGAAGGAGATAATTTTGATAGTTTCATTCATATGTGTGAGAGGGTATGTAAACAGTATGATGTTGACCAAGGCTCTGGGTACGGTTCCTGACCCCCTTACTTCATGGTAAAGCTGTAAATGTACTTTCCAAACTGTCTGACAATGATTTTTTAAATTATAATGTTGTAATGTTGTTTGCTAGAATTTTTTAAGCTAACACCTGAAGCTTATAGGAAAAAGTTTTGTGAGTACAGACACAAGGCAGATGAAAGTGTGTGTGAATATGTTGCTGAACTGAGCACTTATTTTCATAGGTGGGTGGAGTGGATGTCAGATCACCACTTCTGAAGGGCTGACAGACCTTTTGGTGAGGAAACAAGCCCTTAGGACTTTGCCTGAGGACATGAGGATCTGGTTAGCTGATAGACAATGTGCTACTTCAGATGAGTTGGGGAAGAAGGGAGACCTATACCTAGCAAGCAGGGCATCCCTGCACAGGAAAGGGACATCCACTGCTGCTCAAGGGTCTAAGGGAAGCCATGGTAGGCAGCCCAGACTGCTCCAACAGAATCTGCCAGTAGCAGGGGAAGCTAGTAGTCCAGGTACACGTCCAGGACCTAGGGTTAAATGCTTCAAATGCAATCAATGGGGTCATGTGGCGTATAGATGCCCATGGAGGCAAGGTGGGGAACAAAAGGTGAGGGAGCCGGTAAGTGGGAAAGACAAAATGCCAACAGCAGATTGTCTTGAGACAACAAGGGTACCAAACTACCAAAAGAAGTTGTATCCTATCTTAGTGAATGGCAAAGAGAACATTGCTAAAAGAGAGACAGCTTCTGCCATTGTGAAGCTTGCAATGGTTACAGAGGAGCACTACTTGCCTGGGCAGTCTACTCCAGTCACAATTTTGGGAGTGACCCCATTCCAAATAGGTTTACTATCAAATGACTGAAAACCAAAAGACTGAATCTGAAAAAGAATTTTGAATTTTCAGTCTTTTTGGGATTCAGTCTTTTGGTTTTCGGTCATTTGATAGTAAACCTTCCAAATACCTTTGGCTAGGATTCATCCTTGACTGGGAGTGTGGAAAAGGAAGTCAGCAAGTAGGTGTGTTTGAGGATACCCCTGTAGATGTCCTGATAGGGAATGATTTTGATAATGCAGTACCATGTGCTCATGCAGTTACATGCAGTCATGCTTGGAGACAAGCATGTGGGTCTGGTAGCCTGGGGGAGACCCAGACAGACCGCATACTTGTAGCCAGGACTGGTGAGGTGGCTACTTCAGGGAGGGGGTTACCCTGTAGCAGTGAGAATGAAGGTGAGCCACAGCTGCTTGTGGGTACTGAAATTCCCTTGGACAGAGTGACTGCGAGGGCAGAGGTGAGTAGTAGTAGTACACAGGCTGACAGTGAGGCACCACTGTTAGGGGATACCAGACTTCCTGTGGAAGGGGAGCTGGGAAGGGTTACAAAGAGAGAGTTGAGAAAAGCTCATCTCTCAGACCCTACATTGCAAGGCCTGAGGCAGGTAGCTAGTGAGGCACCTGATTCTCAAGGGAAGGGGGAATCTGTATACTGGGACAAAGGGTTACTGTACAGACAGTGGACCCCTAAGCGAGGACTAGAAGGTGAGAGGATACAGGAGCTGGTAGTGCCTACCACCTACCATCCGGCACTTCTAGCCATAGCCCATGATATTCCCTTTGAAGGTCATCTGGGCATAAAACGTACAAAGAGACGTATTATGCAGAACTTCTATTGACCTGGGATTTCCAGAGATGTAACAGGGTACTGCAGGACCTGTGAGCAGTGCCAAAAGGTAGGCAAGGCAGGAGACAAGGTGAAATCTCCTTTGATGCCATAGCCTGTGATTGAGGAGACATTTTAGAGAATAGCTATGAATATTGTGGGGCCTCTGAGTACCCCAAGTTCTACAGGGACAAAGTATATCCTAGTGGTAGTAGATTATGCTACAAGATACCCTAAGGCAGTGGCTTTGTCCTCCACTGAGGCAGAAAATGTGGCAAATGCTTTGTTAGAGATTTTCAGCAGGGTAGGTTTCACAACAGAAATACTGACTGACAGAGGTGCCAATTTTATGTCAGACCTCCTGGCTGGTCTGTGGAAGTACTGTGTGGTGAAACACCTAAAGACCATCCCCTACCATCCCCAGGCTATTGGTCTTGTTGAGAGGTTAAACTCTACACTCAAGTCCATGCTACGGGCATTTGCAGACCAGTTTAAGAGGGAGTGGGACAAATATTTGCCCCATCTGTTTGCTTACAGAGAGGTTCCCCAGGAATCCATGGGTTTTTCACCCTTTCAGTTGTTATATGGGGAAAGGGGGAGGGGGCCTGTAGACTTAATTTGTGATGAGTGGGAGACTGAGTGTGAATCCCACAAGAAATCTGTTGTGGCACATGTCCTAAACCTCAGGACAAGGGTCAGGGAACTCATGGGCTTGGCCTAGGAGAACCTGGCAGAAGTCCAGCAGCAGAAAAAGGTCTGGTGTGACAAGAATGCTTGAGCCAGAGAGTATGCTGTAGGGCAGCAGGTAATGGTTCTCATTCCCGTCAGACACAACAAGCTGCAAAGCAGCCTGGGAGGGACCCTACAAGGTGGTAAGGAAGGTCAGTGATGTTAACTACATGGTAGAACTGTTAGGCAGGGGCACAAATTGTACCATGTTAACATGATGAAACCTTACCATGACAGGGAGGCCCTTGTGATGAGTATTTGCAGTGGATTGCAGGAAGAGTCTGAGGGAGATCCAGAGACTGATGATCTCAGTGAGGCTTGGACTGACGCCTCAGTGGAAAGGGTAGCAATGTCCCAGCACCTATCTCCTACCCAGGTTCGAGAAATCCGAGCAGTGTTATAGGAGTTTGTGGACATGTTCACTGGGAAACCAGAGTTCACCCACCTGGTGCAGCACCAGGTGGATACAGGACCCCAAAGGCCCATTAGGCCCCTTACAGGGTGCCCAAGAGAGTCAAAGAGACTCTGAGGAAGGAGATACAAGAAATGTTGGAACAAGGGGTAATTCAAGAGTCCAACTGTCCCTGGGCCTCCCCAATGGTGCTGGTGCCAAAGAAGGATGGCAGCACCAGATTCTGTGTGGACTACAGGAAATTAAATAAATAGTCACACAGATGCTTACCCCATGCCTAGGACAGATAAGGCCCTAGAGAAGCTGGGTGGGGCTACGTAGCTTACCACCACTGATCTTACCAAGGGTTGCTAGCAGGTGCCCTTCACTCTCACTGCTAGTGAGACATCAGCCTTTGTAACTCCTTTTGGCTTGTATGAGTTCACAAAGACGCCCTTTGGGATGAAAAATGCCCCAGCGACTTTTCAGAGGCTGGTAGATCATATCCTAGCAGGAGCAGGAGGGTTTGCCCTTGCTTACCTAGATGATATTGCCATCTACAGCCATTCCTGGGAAGAGCACCTTCAGCATGACAGGGAGGTGTTGGGCAGACTACAGAGGGCAGGGTTGACCCATTAAGCCCAGCAAATGTCAGGTGGGTATGGCAGAGACTTCCTACCTGGGACATAGAATGGGGAGTGGTAAGATCAGGCCAGAACCTACCAAAGTGGCATGGCCTGCACCTGTTACCAAAAGCAGGCGAGGGCATTTTTAGGGACAGTGGGTTACTACAGAAAGTTTGTCCGCAGTTATAGTACCACACCTGCTCCTCTCACAGACCTGACAAGGAAAAATAGGCCAGATAAGGTAGTGTGGACCACAGCATGTGAAAAGGCATTCCAAAAGCTTAAAGAAGCTTTGGGAGGACCCCCTGTGTTAACCAGTCCAGACTACAGCAAATAATTTGTTGTGCAGGTGGGATGCTTTGAACCATGGGGTGGGGGGCTGTACTTAGCCAGATTTCTTCAGAGGGAGAAGAGCACCAAATGGTTTATCTAGGTCATAGGTTCAAACCCAAGGAGGAATGCTATGCAGCTGTAGAAAAGGAATGTCTAGCAATAGTGTGGGCACTGCAGAAACTTCAGCCTTACCTGTATGGAAGGAAATTCACTGTAGTTACAGATCACAATCCCCTAACATGGTTATATTGAGCCAGCCAGCAAAATGCCAAGTTACTCAGGTGGAGCCTAGGGTTGCAAGCATATGATACATCAGTGCAGCACTGCAGTGGGATTAGCAATGCTAACACAGATGGGCTCTCAATACAGGAAATGGTGTAAAGCATACCCAAATAGACTCAACCCTCTCAAGCAACCTTTGTCGAGGGACACTTGAAAAACTAGCTTGAGTTCTCAGGATGGGAGAAATGTGAAAAACTGAGGGTCTGCCACCAGCCCAGCCAGATAAAATTTTGCAGATAATTCTATGTCATTGTAAATATTAAGATAATCCACAGGTTTGCTTTACAAATGTAAACAGAACTATATGTTATGATTAAACTATATGTTGTACTGAGCTTCAAAAGTGTAACCACAGTGCACCCTGCTGGAAGAAAGCTGTTAAGTAAAGAATTTTACAACTTTGTTTGATCTTAAGGTCAGAGATAGGATGTCTAGGCTAGGAAATTCTTTCTGCTGTTTTAAGGCAGAGATAATTACTAGATTTTACATGTAAAATGTCCTTTATTGCTGTGGCTTTCTGGCAGGTGCAAGATTACAAAGATATGTTACATTTTGAGTTCTGTGAGCCTGGGAAACTTCAGCAGAGGTGTCAAGAATAATGTAATCTGAAATGACTCAGTAGTATTGTGTATTATCAATTTAAGGGCCATCTCAGAAAGAAAGAAGATAATTTTGTGCCTTGTCTTGGCTCTAGTATAAACATCCACTCACCAACATTTGCTTGCTCTGTATATGTTAGTATTTAAAACAGCGATTTCTCTTAGAGATGGATAGGAATATAGCCAGATTAGTCTAGCTGTTTTCTATATTTATGTCAGACTATCCTACAATACCTTTTTAAAGGATTTCCTGCGATTTCTGAACTTTGTAATGTCACTGTATTGAGTTAACAAGTACTGTTGCTTTTTTATTATTTATTATTAAATATTTTTTAAACCTTTCAACTGTGGCTGTTTTGTGTAGAGATAATTTAAGCTCTAGAGTACTTGCATGTATTTGGCGATACTGTACAAAACCCCTCCAATAGTCTTGTTGTTCGTTACACTTAGTAACTGGATAATAATAATAATATTGCACAGTAAAATTGGACACCCTTTGGTAAGGGCCTTTATAGTAGCTGAAAGTAATGGTTGGAGGCAGTCGGTACTACCTTATAGTCTAGGCCAAAAGGAGGCATAGCCAGAGAACCTGTGCCAGCCTTCCCCAAGAGTGTCTATATGTTTGTATATAAATCAAATCTCAAAGTGTGAGTGTGTGTGTGTGTGTGTGTGTGTGTGTGTGTGTGTGTGTGTGTGTGTGTGTGTGTGTGTGTTTCAGCTACTTGGGCATGGACACGAAGCACTGGTTGAACAGACAGGGTGCTGGAAGTTTTGGCTTAACCACTAGGCTGAGATCTGAACCCTACAGCTGTGGAGTCTTATTGGGGATGTAGAGAGAAAGGGAGAAACCAGCCCCAGACTGACTGTGACCTCGGTGTGCTCTTAAGGGAAACTGTACTTTACTGTGTGTGTACTTGTTATCCTCCCAATGTGCATGCCCCTCACTGGTGCTTGTGGTGAGGATTGAGGCTCCTTGATTACTGGGCCAGTGCATGGGCGTCACAGCCAACATGACCCACTGTTCACTTTTTTCTTATAATTTGTACTAGTTAATCTCCCATTTTCAGTCCTCATTTCTCAGGGAAATTCCACTGATTCTGTGACATTTAAGTCAGGTTTCTCTATGCACAACAATTATTTAATTACCATACTATCCAAGCACTGATTTTCTATCAAAACCATTAAGCAATTGAAGTTGTTCAGTCTGAAGGCGATTTATCCTCTCTTAACAAATTAATATAATGGTATACAACAATGCATGCTTTACATACCTGATCACCTGTCTCTATGACTACAAAAACTGCATACATGAATATTTATCTGTATACAACTTCTGTATATTCTCAAACTGTACAAAAATATACAGTTTACATTTTGCAATTTAATTGTCAAATGCTAATGCTTTCACAGGCCGAGACTAAAACTAGTCATTAGTTACTCACTGTTCTACCCTGGTTAACACATTTAAATAAATAAATACACTAATTAATATGAAAAATAAGTCACAGTTTTCAAATTAACAGCTTAACTTTAAACAAAAGCATATCTTTTTCAAAGAGTACTGTCACACTTTAAAGCTACAAAGTGAGGTCTGACGAGTTTAAGTGCCACAAAACATTTTGCTCACTGCATTTGGGCCATAAGACTTGCAAACATTTTATTAAAGCCTCAGCCCAAATAAATTTTTGTACCCCTGGGTGATGTCACCTCAGAATAGGACCATAGACTTCAATGGATGCATCTCTGCACATGTGCAGTATGCATCTATTAAAGTCTATGGATGGTCCACACATTTTCCTTGTGTTGATGTCACTGAAGTTAACATTCACTGTTAATCATCAGTGGTATGAACATGGGGAAAAACATTCTGTTTAAAAAAAAAAAAAAAAAAAAAAAACTCTAGCGGATACCAGACATGTTCACAGATGAGATGAAAATCTTGTTCAATACTGCATTCATCAAGATGGTACAAAAGTTAAGAAAAAAGTTGTAAAAACACAACCAAACTGCAACTGTACATGAAACAGCTTCAGCACAAACTAAACTATCATTTGTTAATCAACTCTTTTTCCAACTTGGTAATCACTGATAAAGCAATCCCACTGTACCAATGATATTTTATTACCATATAGATCTCATTCTTTACTTGTACTTAACAGCATATTTTTTTTAATTTAATGACATTACATGCATGTTTCCATGGCTAAAATGCAGACATGCTTAGCAGAAAAATGCTTAACTGAAAACGTACATTACATTGCCCACATTCTTCCCTTTACATATATTCCTGCTTTCCATTCAGTTATTTTTCAAATCAGTTTATCCAAGTCTAAGTCACAGATGTGCAGAGCTCCTCTCAGTTAGTACTACACTAGATGAAACAGAATAGAAACCCCTAGGTGTCATGGTTTCAAGGTAAAATTCTATACCTCCTACCTGACTAAGTAGATTAAATTCAGTTTAGATAGTTGAAAAATAAATTAAAACCCTTAGTAACAGCCTGTTTGTCATCAACCTTAAAAAAAGTAAAGTATGCAGTTTTTACGTTAAAACATTGGGGGTATTCATAAAGGTTACCAGAAAATGTGTACACTTTGTGTAACATTTCTGAATTCAGTAACAGCCCTACCACAATGCTTTTGCTATCTATTCACTCATAAATTTTGCACAATACCTGTGGCAACCTTTATGAATCCATCCATTTCCTTTTATGTAAATAGCAGGAATCCACAATTACTGTAGATTTACTGTGGGTCATTAAAATACTGCTACACAGTTCTGTCAACTGAATTCCTTTTATTTATTTACTGACATTTGTTTACTGGGAAAAGTCCAACTGGATAAATTTATCCATTTTCAGTGAAGGCCCACAGAGAAAAGTTCCACAAATAACACAATAGAAAATATAGCCTGTGTATTAAAATTCATTTATTTTTGTAGTGTACCTTTTCAAAACAAATATATGTTTCCTTTCATTCATTTACTTTATCATATGGATAAACAATCTGATGAATATTCTTTCTACCCCGAATATCCTACCTGTCTCTGCTGTAGTTGCTGCTGCTGTTCCAGTTGAAGTTTTTCTGTTTCAAACACAACAGGAAGGACCAAGATCATAAATGAAGTCGTACCAATCCACAGTGCTGACCTTGTGAAGCTTGATGTGCCATTCAAAAAAAAAAAAAAAAAAATTGTTATAAAAAAAGGAGGGAGAGAGGTGGGGGAACTCTACACCATCAAATATGCATGTGGAAATGAGAGCACCAGAGCTGAGATTAAGTTTAAGTGTATGTACTCTTTTTGGGGTATCATTCACTGTATATGGACACAATTCTCATTTTAATCGCAAAACGTACAAGACACTCACACAAATTCATACATGGAAAAAAGCACCATCAACACACACAGGCATCGTTTTAGCACAATGGATCCTTCCTGATGAAAATAAAAACAAATGCTGAGTATAATACTACATAAAAACCAGAAGGCACCTGGAGGTTTAGGAATAAGAGTGCTGAGTAAAAGGACAATGACATAATGCCTCTTTGGAGCCCTGGGACTACATATGGATGGACATCTACAGTCACACTGAATTAGAAGTTATGTACTTACCATAACGTTCCATCTGAGTAGGTGGATTCATTTGTCTGCATCCTGTGGGTATGGATCCGATATCGGATCCGAACCGGCATGGTTTATCCAGCTATGGATCTGAGCACCTAGCTCCTCCACTCACCCATAATGCTCTGCTCTCCCTACATGACCTCAGATCGAGTTTGCCCTGCACCAACTACCCTAACCAAAGGGTAACACACTCTATGCAGGAAACTGACAAGGCCAGGGGGAAAGGAGGGCGGGATGGTTGCAGACAAATGAATCCACCTACTCAGATGGAACGTTATGGTAAGTACATAACTTCTAAATCTGAAGTAGGAGAATTCATTTGTCAGCAACCTGTGGGACAGAGTCCCCAGCTACCTGAATCTTGGGTGGCCATCATGGAAGGATATTCCGAGCACAAGGAGCCAAAGGATGCTCTACCTCTAGAAGTGACGCCCAGCTTGTAATGAGTAATAAAGGTATGAGATGAAGCCCAAGTGGCTGCTGAACAAATGTCATCCAGAGGAACCCTAGACTTAAAGGCCGCTGAAGTAGAGACAGACCGTGTCGAATGAGCATGGACTCCCTCCGGTGCGGGCCTCCCAGAGGCTTGGTATGCCAACAGAATACACTGAGAAATCCAGCGTGACAAAAAAACTTTGGAAATTGGTTTACCCAGATTGAATTTGGCAAAAGAAATGAACAACTGGTCTGATTGCCTATGACCAGCTGTCCTATGAAGGTGAAAACGAAGCTGCCTGTGAACATCCAAGGAATGCAGCTTGTATTCGCCTTTGTTTTGATACTTAGGGAAGAAAACAGGGAGGCTGATGGACTGATTAATGTTAGCTTCCGAAGCTACTTTAGGAAGAAAGGAGGGATTGATCCTTAGGTACACCCAGTCCGGATGAAAAATCAAATAAGGCGGTTTCATGGGCAGGGCCTGAAGCTCTGAAACTCTCTTAGCCGAAGTAACGGCTACCAAAAAAGCAGTCTTAAAGGACAAATATTTAAGATCGACTGTGGCCGCAGGTTCGAAGGGGGGAGCGGTCAAGGCCTGAAGTACCAAGGAAAGATCCCATGGGGGAACCGTTTCTTTGACAGGGGGTCTGAGCAAAAAGGTGCCTTTTAGGAAGGTTTTGCATAACTTAGCCAAAGAGGCCCTGAATCGTGTCCAACATGGTAATGAGATATGGCCGCCAGCTGAACTTTGACCGTGGAACTACTGGCGCCATCATTAAAGAGAGTAGTAAGGAAATCTAGAACCAAAGGAAGGGGAACCGTGAAAGGATCTAGGTCTTGCCGCTCTGCCCAAATGGAGAAACGCTTCCATTTACTGCGGTAAATTTTTCTGGTAGAGGGCTTGTGGGCCGCTACCAGAATGGCCTTAACTGGGGACGAGATACCGGGAGTCCTGATTACGAGTGGAACTGGAGCAGCCAAGCAGTCAACTTCAGGTTGCCCAGGTTCGGAGTTGGCAGGTTCGACGGGTGTGATATCAGATCCGGAATGGGATCTAGAATCCAAGGTGGATTCACTGAATGAGACCTTAGGTAAGGGAACCAGATCTGTCGAGGCCAGAATGGGGCAATGAGGATCATTCTGCACCCCAACCGAGAGGCTTTCTGAAGTACTTGTAGCATCAGAGGTAGAGGGGGGTATGCGTAAAGAAGACCGGGAGGCCAAGCATGCACCAGAGTGTCTCTCGGAGAATCCCCTGGAGGGGGGATTAGAGCGAAAAAACTGTCGCACTTGGCGTTTAAAGAAGAGGCAAAGAGATCGCAACAGGGAGTCCCCAACTGTGCGAAGATACGTTTCGCTACTTGAGAATTGAGAGACCACTCATACGGGGAGAGAATGGTGCGACTGAGCTTGTCCGCTAGGATGTTGGTCCGACCCGGAATATGCGTTGCGATGAGAAAGCGGTTGGTGGAGATCGCCCATTCCCACACTCTCATGGCTTCTCGGCATAAAGGGTAAGACCTGGTTCCCCCCTGTTTGTTGATGTACCAGACCACCGACATGTTGTCTGATTGAATCGCAACTGTTCCCAGGGGAAGGAGGGCGTGAAGTGCTTGCAACGCCAAGAGCACCGCCCTCATTTCCAGAACATTGATATGCAGGGAGGTCTCTGAATCGCTCCACGTGCCTTGGACCATCCGGCCCGCAAAATGCCCCCCCACCCGAGGCGGGAAGTGTCCGTGGTCACCGTGGCGAGAGGGGGAGATGCACAAAAGGGGCAGCCCCTGTGGAGGTCCGGAGAATGGAGCCACCACAAGAGAGACCGCTTGCAAGCCTTGCTGATCGCAATGGGATGATACAGGTGGAGGGAGAGAAATTACCATTGCACATGAAGTGTCCATTGAAGCACCCGCATGTTGAAGCGGGCGTGCGGAAGAAGAGTAATCGCTGCCGCCATAGACCCTAGCGCCCTCAGGACCAATTCTGCAGGTGTTGAGCTGGAGTGAAGGATGGCCCGCACCTGGAGTCGCAGATTCCGAACCCTGTCGGTTGTGAGAAAGGCTCTTAAATTTCTCGTGTCTAACCTGGCTCCTATAAATTCTATTGTTTAAGTAGGGACCAGGTTGGACTTCTCTATGTTTACCGTGATGCCTAGCTTGGGAGCTAGACGAAGGAAGGAGTCTCTTGCCAAAGAGAGTAGATGCCTTGTTGGGGTGGTGAGAAGCCAGTCGTCTAGGTACGGAAAGACCTGCACCCCCTGAAGCCTCAGGTGGGCCGCAACCACTGCTAACACTTTGGTGAACACCCTGGGGGCTGTGGTGAGACCAAAGGGAAGGACCCTGAACTGGTAGTGACTGGCTCCCAGCCGGAAGCGAAGAAACCTCCTGGATCGTCTGTCCATCCGAATGTGGTAGTACGCATCCTTGAGGTCTATAGAGCACATCCAGTGATTCTGCCCTAGAAGGGGGAGGATGGACTGCAAAGTGACCATCCAGAACTTCTCTTTGGGAAGTGACAGGTTCACAGGGACAGGTCTAGAATGGGTCTTATGTCCCCTGTCTTTTTTGGCACTAAAAAGAACCTGGAGTAGAACCCTGATCCGATCTAGTCTGGGGGGACGGGCTGGATGGCTCTTTTTCTCAGCAGATGGCCAATTTCTGCTGAAGCGGCCTCCCTCTGATCGGGTGGAACATCGGGGAGGATTTTTAACTTTGGGACATAAAGAAAGGGGATCTTGTAACCTCTGGATATAATCCGGAGTACCCAGCGGTCCGATGTAATGGACTCCCATGCCGCTAGGTGCTCTGAGAAACATCCCCCGACTGCCTCCAGAGAGGAGCAGTCGGGCAACCCCTCAGGGTTGCTGCGTGGGCCGTTCAGAGAAGGGTTCCCTGGACCCAAGGTTCCTGGGAGCCCCTCTGCCCCTAGGGCGGCGTCCTCCCTGTCCTCCTCTGCCACGGAAGGACTGGTTGTCCGGAGCGGGTTGGGAATGCTGCGACTTCCGGAACCACATCTTCTTCTGGCCCTTTTGGTTCCTAGAGTAGGACCTCTGGGGCACAGAAAAGCGGACTCCGACGGCAGACAGCATCTTCCCGTCCTTCTCGCTCTGAACCAAGGTATCGCGAACCATCTTGCCAAAAAGGGCAGAACCGTCAAAGGGGGCATTCGCGAATGATGCCTTGAAAGGCTCCGTAAAATCGCAGTGGCGGAGCCAGGCCTGCCGTCTTGTGACTAGGCCCGCTCCCGCAGCTCTAGCGGCTCCCTCAGTAGCGTGGGAAAGTAACCGCATAGAGGTGTTAGTCACAGAACGAAGAGTGGCCATACCGGTGGAGTGCATAAGTTTGTCCTCCTCCGATATGGACTCTGGGGGGGGGTGCAGCGTATTCCTTGATAAGATCACGCTGCATCCTGATGACGTGTGCCAAATAGTTGAGCGCCCTCACTGAGAAGGTCATTGAACTAAAGATTTGCTTCCCCAAACGGTCCATCATCCGAGACTCCTTGCTCGGGGGATGGACTGAGGGACTCTCCTGGGCGAGTTCCCTCTTAGTGGCTGCTGCCGACAACATGGCATCTACCGGGGGTCCCTTGCTCCAGTGGGCACGGTCAGCAGGGGGGCTAAGGATCCTGTCGGGCCTCTTAGTGATTGGCTCCACGGTGTCCGGGACCTTCCACGCCCTGGTGGTAATAAGGTCCACCAGGGGGTCGGCAGGAGGGGACACCCAAGAGGTAGACGGGCCCGCTTCAAATGCCTCCAAGAACACTGACTCGTCCGAGGAAGACTTTGGGGCAGACCACCCACCTCTGATCCATAACATTTCCATGATGTCTCCGAAGGAGACATCCTCAGGGGGTGATCTTGGGGAGCCTTCCCCTTCCTCCAAGTCAGTGTCTTCGGTCAAAGACTCGGGGGAGTCTATGTGCCTCCTTTTACACGAATGCTTGCGAGGTGCTTCCTCGGGGTGGCTGTCCGAGGAGCTCTCACCAGCAATGTCCAGAACCACAGGAACTGCTTGGGGCAGTGAAGCGGGCTGTCCCAGTGGCCGGGTGATGGAAGCCTGGCCCAGAGCAGATGGAGTGCGGGACAGAGCAGAAGCAAGGGCCGGGGGTCCGGATGCCCTCAACAGAGCCCTCTCCACTACATCAAAGGCCGAGGGGGAGCCAGCCTCGACAATAGGATCCGAAAGTCGGCTCCCCCTCGGATCCGATGAGCGGATCGGAGCCGGCGCCAAGCCCCTCGCATCCGAGGGACCAGTGCGCTCCGACAAGGACGGCGCCGAAGGCACACGGAGTCCCTCGGATCCGAAGCTCGGGCCAAGGCTCCAAGAGGTCGGATCCGACAGACTCGAGGGCAGGGTCGGATCCGAAGTACCCAGTACTGTCGGCGCCGACTCACCTGCTGCTCCGAGGCTGCCCGGCTCCGAGCGCTCCAAACCCCGGTAGCGGGTCGGAGAAGGAGCAATGGGCTTAAAAAAGGGGGGGTCGAGCTCCCCCCCAGATGGGGGGGGGAGACAGGAGCACTCCCATCTGCATCTGGGCCTGGATGAACCTAAGCATCATCCGGTCCAGATCAGCTTCGGAGAGGCTGCAAGTAGACCTCGACGAGGCTACCGAGGTAGGCCTTGAGTGCCGCCTCGGTCTCCTCATCCTCAGGCTCCGGTGAAAAGCATGGGGGCCGGAGCTGAGGAGGGGGAGAGCCAGCAGCCAGAAATGCCGGAGGAGAAGACCGCTTAGCCGGCGGGGCCGAAACGGAGGTCTCGGCCCACCGCTTGTGGTGCTTCTCTCTCCGGTCCTTTTTCCTGGCTTCCCTCTCCTCTGACCCTTTGGCGGGAGTTTGAATCCCGGGTGGAGGAGGGGGAGCAGGCAAGGCAGGGACTGCCGAAGCAGTGACCACCAAGGGGGCGGGGGCCGAAGCCGAGTCCGGGGGTAAGAGTCCCGCCAAGACCAGCTTCGACCTCCGCTCCTTCAATGCCCTGGAGTTGAATCCTGCACAGATTGAACACCCTGAAGTGAGGTGTTCAACCCCAAGGCATTGAACGCATCGAGTGTGGCCATAAGCAGGGGAAAGCTTATGGCCACACTCGGAGCACTTTGAAAAAAACAGCCTTTGGGGCCTCAGACATCACTATTTTTTTTTTTTTTTTTTTTTAAAAATAGTAACAATAAACTAAAACACTCACACAAAGGCCCCAAAAAAACACACACACACACACACACACACACACACACACACACACACACACACACACACACACACACACACACACACACACACACACACACACACACCAACTATGAACCAGCGAGGGGAGGGTAAAAACTATATTAAATTAACCCAAAAAAGATATAAACAGAAGGGAAACCTATAACTTTCACTCAAATTTAAAGTTTTAAAGATATTAAAATCCTTTAATAAAGAATACTATAACTTAGCTTTTGGAGCTCTGACGACCCAGCCTTTACCATGCGCGGCAAACTAGATCTGAGGTCATATAGTGAGAGCAGGGCATTATGGGTGAGGGGAGGAGCTAGGAGCTCGGATCCATAGCTGGATAAACCATGCCGGTTCGGATCCGATATCGGATCCATACCCACAGGTTGCTGACAAATGAATTCTCCTACTTCAGATCTTAAATTAATGGATTGAGTGCCAACACTATACTCCTCAGTTTAAAAATGTTGGACTTGGCTGGCATCATGCACATCAAACCTCAAACTCATTTCTGATGCACAAAGTCAAACTGCTGCCAGAGAACATCCTCAAATGAATCACCAGTCAAGTAAGCTGTACAAGAAGTATGTTTATACTTTTCAGTGCAACAGAACAGTAAACCAATGTAAATGATTCAGAAACAGCACAATCCCGAAGTGGAGAGCGTCACTTTTCATAACCTGCATCACAGGCTTTCAAATAGCAACAATATTCAAACAGTTTTAGACAAAGATTAGTTAGAAAATATCAGATCCCAGCATTGTAGAGTAATTCTCTAATTCTATATTAAAAACTAGGACAATTAGTTTAATCATCAGGAAGCAAGAGCAGAGCATACACTGTCATCATCCTGCAACTTCTCCACAACCCATTGGACTGAGTAGTTTCATTCAGATGAATCCACCAACGATGATGGAGCTTGAGACAGGGGAAAAAAAGGTAAAGGGAACTCCAGGGGGTGGCAATGTTGAAACCACACCGATTTAAGGTACCACTGAAGTTTCCTCATACGGAGTCTGTTGAAAGAGGTGCATGCGAATGGTGGAATCCATGAACCCTAAGACCTTGAGAAATTCCCTGGCCATGACAGATGGGAGAAGAAGAAGAGCATAGAAAAATGTTATGAGAGCCTTGGGGGCAGGCAGAGATACCAACATGGGTGTATTGTCTGAAGTATGTAGGGAAGTAAAATATAATCCCTGGAAGGTGTCATAACTAATTTCTGGAGGTTTACACTGAACCTCAGACTGCGTAATAGGCAAGTAGAAAACCTGAGATCCTGAGGCAAACTTCTGGGGGGAAGAAGCTTGAATAAGCACATAATCTAGCTAAGGAAAAATCTGAATACCTCGAATTCTGCAAAAAGCGAAGACTGGAGCAAGGCATTTGCTGAATCCCCCTGGGGCAGAAGAGAGGAGGCAAACCAGAGAACTGAAAATGCAAGGAAGAGACTGAGAAATATAAAAATGTCCTGAAGGGAGGATGGATGGGGATGTGAATATAGGCATCCTTGAGATCCAGAGATACCAGAAAGGCCAGTGGAAGAACAGGAAACAATGTCTGAAGGGATAACATCCGAAAGGAAGCAACTTTGAGGAATGTGTTCAGTAAGGAAAGATCTAGAACTGGTCTTCATGTTCCCTCCTTTTGTGAGACCAACATTCTGGAATAAAAACCCTTCCCTACCTTGATGGGAGGCACAGCTTGAATGATGTCCTGATCCAAAAGAAAGCAAAAAAAAAAAAAAAAAAAAAACTCTAGGAAATGAGAGAGCTGTTCCCTAGGAGGTTCAGGAATGCCTGAAAAGGGAGGAAGGGACTTCCAAACCATGAAATATCCCTGAAGGATAATGGACAGAACCCAAGAGTCTGAAGTGATATTTAACCAATTTAGAAGAGACAGGGGAATACAGAGGTACAAGACAGCCTGGCCGAGGAAAGAAGGAAGAAAGAAGAAAGTTTCTGGGAGGCAGGGGTCTGAGCAGACTTAGCAGGAGTCACAAGCCTGGAACCCTTCTTGCTTTTGGGCTCCTGCAAGGCTTTGCCCTTGTCTTGGAGGGACTTGAGAAGGTCAGTAGCATCAGATCCAAAAATACTTTTTTTATCTAAAGGAGCATCCAAATGTTTGGCCTTAATGTCATTAAGCAAAGCCTGAAGACGAAGCCAAGAATAAAGCCTTGTAACGGAAACAAAGACAACAGCCCTAAAAGAGGTATCAGCTGCATCATAGCTGCAGTTGACTGGATGGTGGGCAACTTGTGAAGAGGAGCCCAGCAGGGAAAGGACTAAAGTCTTTCCCCTTAGGGTCAGAAACCATCTAAGAAACCTGAGGAAAGACAGCCAAAACATACCTGGTCATATGGGTCTGGTAGTTAATGACCCTATATGACAAAGTGGCAGTAGTGTAAACGTTCATGCCCAACCTCTCCATGGTCCTACTACCCTCATCAGAAGGCAACAACTTGGTGGAGGGCAGCAATTTGGATGGTTTGTCAAAGGAGACTGACACTACAGAAGAGCTGACAGGGCACTTATAAAGAAATTTACACTCCTCAGGCACTTTACAGTACTTATCTGGCTTTTTAGGTGCAGGAGGCTGACAGTCAGGAAAGTACAGTTGTGTACACTTACCATAAATGTAGATGTTCGAGTGTCTTCACTTTTGCAGTCATCACTGTAGGGTTCTTCCTGCCGGCAGGCAGCCCTCAGTCGGCCAGAATACCAAAGTCTGGGTCTGGCGTCGGCTGTTCAGTCATGCTCCCTGACGTCAGAGCACCAGGAGTACAAAGCTGCCAGCCGACGCCATGTTCTCCAGCTTTTCTTGCCACAGATGTCAGGTGCCCAAAAGTGAAGGCTAATAGTAAAACAAAAATGTAACATACAACAAACCCCATACCCTGTAGCAAATACACCTCAGAAGAAGGGTGAAGTAGGAAACCACACTAATAAAAGCATAAGAGGGGACAGGAGGGTGGGTAACCCAGACTGCAACAGTGAAGACACTCGAACATCTACATTTATGGTAAGTGTACACAACTGTACTATGTTCATCGTGTTTCATTGTTGCAGTCATCACTGTAGGGTTGAATCCCAAAGCTGAGAAAAAAGGGTGGTGGTTATAGAGTAGAAGGGGCGGCTAGAAGGCCTTGCAAAACTGTAGAAGCAAAGCCTGCCCTAGACTTAGAATAAAGAGGGAGATTATAGTGCTTAGAGAAAGTATGCACTGAACTCCAAGTTGTAGCTTCCAAAATGTCTTTAGTAGGTACTCCCCTGAGAAAGGCAGTTGAAGTAGCAGTAGCTCTGAGTCCTAATTTTTCCTGGGATTTGCTTTCCATGATGAGAGTAACAAAATCTGATTCCATGAGCAATCCATTTAGAAATTGTCTGTTTTGAAATAGCTTTGCCTTGGGAATTTGCTGCATAAGAAACAAACAATTGGTGTGTTTTCCTGATATCGTTGGTCCTGTCCAGGTAAAAACGAAGCTGCCTGTGCACGTCCAAGGAATGCAAGATCCTTTCCCCCTTATTTTGTGGATTAGTGAAAAAAGTTGGCAGGTGAATAGTTTGGTTTAAAGCCACTTTAGAAACCACTTTAGGCATGAAAGTAGGATTAGTCCTTAAAGAGACCCTGTCTTGATGAAAAATAATATAAGGTTCCACAGCCATGAGTGCTTGTAACTCCGAGACTCTCCTGGCTGAAGTCAAAGCCAGTAGGATAGCTGTCTTCCATGATAAATACTTAATATCAGATGTGGTACAGGCTCAAAAGGAGGCAGAATAAGTTTTTCCAGAACATAGTTGAGGTCCCAGGCAGGTATGGGTGGTGTCCTAGGGGGCCTTAAATTCTTTGCTCCTCTGAGATATTGTTTCAGAAGTGGATGCGAAAAGATTGGAGGATCTGTATTGTAATGTGCAGAGATAGCTGAGGCATGTATTTTTATGGAGGAGAAGGATAAACCCTTATGTAACATGTTTGTCAGGTAAAGTAAAATAAATGGGATATTAGGAATGAGAGGATCAGAATCCTGAGCATGCATCCAGGTGCAAAATCTCTTCCATTTACCTTCATAAGATTTTCTAGTGCTGGGCAGTCTGGCTTCTAAGATGACATCCATGACCTGTTTGGGAAGGGTAGGATAAATCATAGACCCTGGAGTTTTGATATGAGAGTGCAGAACCTGGCCCTGGTGTTGGGACAAAAGATTTGGAACCTGAGGCAGAATCCAAAGAGGCTCCTGGGATAGATTAATCAGTGTTGAGTACCAAAATTGACGAGGCCAATTTGGGGCCAGTAAAATCATCTTGGGTTTGTCCTGCTTTATCTTTAATAACACCCGTGGAAGAAGAGGTAGAGGAGGAAAGGCATACCCCGAGAGGTTCCTCCAACTGAATGAGAGAGCATCCACTTTCCATGCTAGTTTGTGATATGTCCTTATGCAAAAAAATATGTAGTTGGTAGTTGATGGGGGATGCAAATAGATCTATGTCCAGGCAGCCCCAGGCTTCTGTAATCATCCTGAATATTTGGGTGTCTAGCATCCACTCGTGTGGGTCTGACAGGTTCCTGCTCAGGCTGTCTGCCAGAATATTTTGTTTCCCTGGCAGGAAAGTACAGTTTTGTACCTACCATAAATGTAGATGTTCGAGTGCTAATACAGCTGCAGTCATAACAGATGGGTTCTCCTGCCGTCAGGCGGGTCCTCGGTCGGCCGAATTCCAAAGTCTAGGTCCGGCGTCGGTTGTCGTCGCTTCTTCCCTGACGTCAGTGCAACAGGGGTATAAAAGAACCAGCCGATGCCATTTTCTTCAGTTTTTCTTGCCCCAGATGTCAGGTGCCCCCAGAAGGAATGCAAAACATAAATTTATGTAGTAAAGCAAATGCAATATAATCAAAAAACAGTAGTTGCAAGCAAATACACCATAAAAGAATACCCCAATGAGGTTGTATGAGGAGGTGCTAGCCATAAGGCCTGTCCCAAGAGGGGAAGGAGGGAGGGAAACCTGGACTGCAGCTGTATTAGCACTCGAACATCTACATTTATGGTAGGTACAAAACTGTACTACGTTCATCGTGCATACAGCTGCAGTCATAACAGATGGGTAGAATCCCAAAGCTAATAAAGGGATGGTAGGCACTAAGTGGAACTAGGTGGAGCCAGGATGCCCTGCAAGACTGCAGTGGCAAAGCCCGCTCTAGTTTTGGAGTATAAAGGTAGGTGATAGTGCTTAGAGAAAGTATGTACAGAACTCCAAGTGGCTGCTTTCAAAATATCTTTGGTAGGAACCCCCCTGAGGAAAGCTGCAGAGGTAGCTGTGGCCCTTGTGGAGTGAGATCTGATGTCTGTAGGTACAGATTTACCATGAAAAGAGTAACAAAAGTGTATGCAGTGGGCTATCCATTTTGAGATTGTCTGTTTGGAAATAGGCTTCCCTTGAGCACCTGTAGCATAGGACACACAGAGTTGCTCTGATTTTCTGAAAGGCTTTGTCCTGTCCAAATAATAACGGAGCTGTCTGTGAATGTCCAAGGAATGTAGTGGCCTCTTCCCCTTTGTTTTGTGGATTAGGGTAAAATGTAGGTAAGTGGATAGCCTGATTCAAGGCTACCCTGGATACTACCTTTGGCATAAATGAAGGATTGGTTCGTAAGGAAACTCTGTCCTGATGGAAAATGATGAAAGGCTGCACAGCCATGAGGGCTTGTAGTTCCGAAACCCTGCGTGCTGAGGTGATAGCTAGAAGGAAGGCTGTTTTCCATGACAAATATTGCAGATCTGTTGAAGTAGCTGGCTCAAAAGGAGGCAGGGTTAAGTTTTTCTAGAATGAAATTGAGGTCCCAAGCTGGTACTGGTTGCTTCCTTGGGGGTTTTATATTCTTAGCCCCTCTGAGGAACTGTCTTAAGAGAGGGTGGGAGAATAAAGGAGGATCAGTGTTGTACTCTGCAGAAATGGCTGAGGCATGGATTTTGATGGAGGAGAATGAAAGTCCACTGCTTAGCAGCTCGGCTAGGCACTGTAGTATTTGAGGTAAATTCAGTATTCCAGGATTCTGACCCTTTTTCTGATTCCAGACACAAAACCGTTTCCATTTTGCAGAGTAGGCTTTTCTAGTAGAAGGCCTTCTGGCCTCTAAAATGACATCCTGCACCTCCTTGGAGAGTAGGGTCTGCTGTGAATTTAAGGAATCCTCCATGCGGCTAGATTGAGTGTTTTCAGCTGACTGTGAAGAGTTTTGAAGTTGTGCTGAGTCAGTAGAAGAGGCATTAGAGGCAGGATCCATGGTGGGGAATGCGTCAGGCTCCTCAGGAATGGGTACCAGTGTTGTCTTGGCCAGTTTGGAGCAATGAGAATCATCTTTGGTCTGTCTGCTCTGGCTTTTAATAGAACTTTGGCCAGCAGTGGAAGAGGAGGAAAGGCATAAACCGTCATTGTTGTCCAAATGAAAGAGAGTGCGTCCACTTTCCAGGCCTGTGGATGAAAGGTCCTTGAGCAGAATTTTGTCAATTAGTAATTTCTGTGGGTGGCAAAGAGATCTATGTCTGGCCTTCCTCATGCTTGAATTATCATTGTAAAAACTTGAGGATGCAACTTCCATTCGTGTGGATCTGTCATATTTCTGCTCAGGTTGTCTGCCAGTGTGTTTTCCTTCCCTGGCAGGAATTGTGCTTGAAGTTGGATTTGCAATTCCAGAGCAGTGTTCCAAAGGGACATGGCTAGTCTGCACAGGGGGTATGAATGAGTTCCTCCCTGTTTGTTTATGTACCACATCACTGTTGTGTTGTCTATTCTTATCAATAGCTGCCCTGGATGCAGTAGGTCTCTGAAAGCCATAATAGCATTTATTACTGCTAGCATTTCCTTTTGATTGATGTGTAGGTGGCTTCTCTTTGTGACCATTTGCCCCGAATGCACCGATCTGTCATGTGCGCCCCCCAGGCGTAGTCCGAGGCGTCTGTTGTGATGACTTGATTTGCTTGAGGCTTGCAGAATGGGAGACCTATGTTTCTTTGGCATGCTTGAGCCCACCACAGAAATTCCTTTTGTAGACATGGAATCAGTGGTATGATTGCTTCCAAACTGTGGCTGTGTTGAGACCATAAGTTTTTTAGGTAAGATTGAAGTTTCCTCATATGCAGCTTTGCACATGGGATTAGTAGGATGCAAGATGCCATGAATCCCAGAGCCTGCAGGACTTTCCTTGCAGTCAGCCTGGTGAACGTTGCCAGTTTTCTGAAGTATTGAGTTAATTGCCCTTGTTTCTCTGGCGTGAGGTAGGCCATCTGGGTGTTTGTATCCAAGCTGGCACCCAGAAAAATTATTGTTTGAGAGGGTTTTAGTCTTGACTTCTTTTTGTTGACTGTGTATCCCAGAGATTTCAAAAACATTATTACAGATGCCAGGTGTTTCAGAAGAGTGTGTTTGCTGTCTGCTTGGATCAGGCAGTCGTCCAGATATGGGTATATTTGTATCCCTTGAACTCTGCAGAAGGCAATTACTGATGCCAGGCATTTCGTGAACACTCTGGGCGCAGTAGATAAGCCAAAGGGCAATGCAGAAAATTGATAATGGGATGAACCTGCAAGAAATCTGAGGTATCTTCTGCAATCTTGTCTGATTGGGACATGCAGGTATGCCTCCTTGAGGTCCAATGTCACCAGCCAAGACTCCTTGCCCAGCATGGGAAGAAGCTGCTGTAATGTGAGCATCTTGAACTTTGGTACGAGTAAATATGTGTTTAGGATGGATAGGTCCAAAATAGGTCTCCAATTTTTGCCCTTCCTTGGTACCAGGAATAGTCTGGAATAAAAACCTTGACCCTGTTCTTGTGCAGGTACCTCTTGAATAGCTTTCATGTCCATGAGATCTGAAATTTGTTTTTGTGCCTCTGCCCTTTGATTGTGTGGCAGGTTTGGCATGCCTCTCATTTTTGGAAGGGTGTGAAAGTGGAATCTGTAGCCTCTGTCTATAATGCCCAAGATCCATTTTTCTTTTGTGACAATATGCCAATTTTTCGAAAATAATGCCAGTTTTCCGCCTAAAGGTGCTGCCATTTCAGCCTTGCTTGGCATGCAAAGGGGAACATCATTGGGTCTGCTTTCTGAATGGCTGTGAACTATCCTCACCCCCTCTTGGTGTAGGTGTTTGCCATTGTCTGCCTCTAAATGATCCTTGAGATTGCCCTCTACCTCTCGGGCACCTGTATCTACCTCTTTGAAGTCTGTCCGTGGCTGGAAAGGACCAATTTTTTGAAGGCCAATTTCTACTGAAACGTGGCGGTTGTACCTGTAGGAAATCTTTCACTGTTTGCATTGATTTTGCCTTTTCCTCCATTTTCTTTAATACCTCCTCAGCTTTAACACCAAACAATACATCCTTTTGAAGAGGTGCATCTAGTAATTTAGCTTTGACATGATCTGGTAAGGTTTGCTCTTTGAGCCAAGCATGTCTACGTATGACTGATCCTGTAACAGCAGCTCTACAAGAGGCCTCTAAAACATCAAAACCACATTGCAAGGTATGTTTACCCACTTGCTCTGCACTATGCAACAAATCCTGCAACTCCTTCAAGTCTGGTTGTTCAGGTTGTGACATTTTGCTTTTCAACTGAGATAACAAAAACTGTTGATACTTTAACATATGGAACTGACAGTTTAATGCCCTCATGGTTAAAGTGGCCGAGGTGTATACCTTTTTCCCCACACCTTTCTAAAGCTCTGGAATCTCTCTCTGAAGGTAATGGATTTTTGGCAGTGGAGGTCTTAATACCCTTGGGACCCTGTGAAATAGTTTCTGGGTCAGCCGCATGGCTTTTGTATAGGAATTGGTGTGAATCAGGAACCCGCTAATACCTGTCAGGCTTGACTGGAACTGGAGGTAAAGAATCTGGGTTAAGGCTGGTCTTGGAATACACATCATCTAGTATGTCTAAGACAGGAGGTATAGCCAGAGGCCTGTGCTGAGGGAGCAAGAGGAAATCCCTGAGCCTTTTCTTGGAGTCCGAGTACTCTTGGCCTTCCCAGTAGAAGTGCTCCCTTAAGGTATGCAAGGTTTCCCCAAAAGAGTAATCCTCAGGGGGGGAGACAGAGGGAATGGACTCCTCTGCATCAGAATCTTCGAAAGGGGAGTAAGAATGTTCCTGGTCCTCAGAATGCTCTGAAGTAATGGAGGCCTGGTCCGAGGAAAGGTATTCTTCCTCCACTCTGGGCCTTTTGTCCGGGGGGGGGGGGGGGTTTGAGAAACCCTGATAAGAGTAATCAAATCCTCAGCCATTTTGAGCATCTGCTTTGGCATGGGGCCCTGAGAGGGGCCCTGTGGAGCTTGTCTTTTAGAATGCATGGCTGCTTTAGATTTAGTGTAAGCCTTAATGGAAAAAGAAGAAGGCCTGAAGACACCTTGAGAGGTGGCAGGCCTGTCTGAACTCTGAGTTTCCCCGCCAAGAGTGACTTCGGTATCTGTAGTCTGGGTGTGGGCCGAAGAGCCTGTGACCTCGGGCACAGAAGGCACCGCTAATGAAGTGTCATCGGTAGTGAGGGGCTGCGTAGGCACCTCGCTGAGAACCGGAGCACATGTAGTCGGCTTTAGCGTGGTGTCGGTAGAAGTCGCGGACCTCGTATGTCGGTCCTTATCTTTACGTCGTTTACTCAAAATTGGAGTCGGAGTATCCGACATGTAATTAAACTTTTTGCCAAAATAGTGTTGGGCGAACTCCGCCCGACGCTTAATAGTGCGTCTGTTGAATGTAGCACAAAAACGACAGGCCGAGACATCGTGGTCTGTGCCTAAGCAAGGTATACAGAGGGAATGGAAATCCTTATGCGGTATTTGCTTCCCACATGAAATGCAATTATTAACTTTGTCTGACATCAGTTTGAGGCAAGAAAAGTTTCCCCAACGGGATACTTAGCTTTATAGAAGTCATCGGTTGAGAAATATTCGTAATCTCAGGAGCTGGCCGACCGGCACTTGCGAACTGCTTCTGCTTCGGGCACCGCGCGGCAAGAAAGACTGAAGAAAATGGCGTCGGCTGGTTCTTTTATACCCCTGTCACACTGACGTCAGGGAAGAAGCGACGACAACCGACGCCGGACCTAGACTTTGGAATTCAGCCGACCGAGGACCTGCCTGACGGCAGGAGAACCCATCTCTTATGACTGCAGCTGTATGCACGATGAACATCTGAGCTTGTAGATCCACTTTGCAAGCTAGAGCTGTGTTCCATAGAGTCATGGCTAGTCTGCAAAGGGGGTAGGAGTGTGAACCCCCTTGCTTGTTTATGTACCACAACTGTGGTGTTGTATGTCCGTATCAGTAGTTGTCCTGGTTGTAGAAGATCCCTGAAAGCCAAGAGGGCATTCTGTACAGCTAACATCTCTTTTAAATTGATATGTAGGTGCTTCTGATCCTCTGTCCAAAAACCTTGCAGACCTTTCCCCTGCAAGTGGGCTCCCCATGCGTAATCCGAGGCGTCCGTGGTTAATACTTGGTTGGCTGGAGGCAGACTGAAGGCTTTCCCTTTGTTTTGAAGACATGCCATGGTCCACCAATGGAATTCCTTTTGCAGGTAAGACAGCAATCTGTGTGTCTAGACTGTGGCAATGCTGGGACCATACACTTTTTAGGTACCATTGTATTTTTCTCATATGCAGTCTTGCATATAGCATGAGAAGGATGCAGGAGGCCATGTAACCCAAAGCCTGTAGGAATTTTCCTGCAGTTAGCTGAGACATTAACGCCAGGGTTTTGAAAGTTGAAGCCAGTTGAAGTTGTTTTTCAGATGTCAGGAATGCCATCTGGGTTGTTGTGTTTAGGAGAGCACCCAGAAAAGTTATCTGTTGTGTGGGTGTCAAATTTGACTTTTTCATGTTCACAGTGAATCCCAGGTACTTGAGTAGATTTTGAACAAATTCCAGGTGCTGGAGTAGGACATCCTTGCTGTCTGCTTGAATAAGGCAGTCGTCAAGATAAGGGTAAATTTGAATTTCCTTGAGTCTGCAGTAAGCTACTACTGGTGCCAGGCACTTGGTGAAGACCCTGGGCGCAGTAGACAAGCCAAAGGGCAGCGCAGATAATTGGTAATGTTTTGAGCCGGCCTTGAACCTGAGGTATTTTCTGCACTCCTGTCTGATAGGGATATGTAGGTAAGCCATCTTTAAATCCAATGTCACCATCCATGCATTTTTGCTCAGCATTGGCAGGAGCTGCTGCAGAGTAAGCATCTTGAACTTTGGTATCTCCAGGAAAGTATTTAAGACTGACAGATCCAGGATGGGTATCCAGGAATTTTGTTTTCTGGGAACTAGAAAGAGCCTTGAGTAAAAGCCTTGCCCCGTCTCTAAATGTGGAACCAGTTCTATGGCCCTCATAGCCATGAGGGATCCCACCTGGTTTAATGCCTCTGCCCATTGGTGTTTTGGTAGGTCTGGCCATCCGCTTGGTCTTGGCAAGGTATGAAAGTGGAATTTGTAACCTCTTGAAACTACATCCAGAACCCACCTGTCTTGGGTTATGCAAGTCCTGTTTTGGTGAAAAAAGAGAGTTTTCCTCCTAGAGGGGCTTCCAGGAGAGAGGTTCCTGGAGCCATGCAGGGGGAGTCATTGAGCCTGTTTTCTGTAAGATTGAGGCCTGTCCTCTCCACCCCTGGGGGTGGAAGCACTCCACTGTCTAGGTCTGTGAGTGTTCTGTGCTTGGGCCCTCCCTCTGGAGTGCCTATATCTACCCCTCTGAGGCCTGTCCGAGCTGGGAAAGGACCAATTTTTAGTTGGCCAATTTCTGCTAAATCTTGGGGGCTGAACTTGTAAGAAATCCTTAACAGTTTGCATGGATTTTGCCTTATCCTCCATTTTCTTTATCACCTCTTCAGCCTTAGACCCAAACAAAACATTATGCTGAACAGGAGCATCCAGTAACTTTGCTTTCACTTGATCAGGCAAGTTTTGTTCCTTTAACCAAGCATGCCTTCTAATGACTGTGCCAGTGGCAGCCGCCCTGCATGAAGCCCCCAAGGCATCAAAACCACAGTGTAAGCCATGCTTCCCCACCTGCTCAGTAGCATGTATCAAATCATGTAATTCCTTATTATCTGCACATGCAGAAATGGTACCTAGTTTTTGTTTCATAACAGACAGTTGAAATTGCTGATGTTTTAGCATACGAAATTGACAATTTAAAGCCCTAATGGATAAAGTAACAGAAGTATACACTTTTTTGCCCCATCTCTTCAAAGCTCTAGAATCCTTATCTGATGGAATAGGGTTTTTAGCAGAGGCGGCCTTAACACCTTAGGACCCTGAGAAATGGTTTCTGGATCAGCAGCAGGATTTTTATAAAGGAACTGGTGGGAGTCAGGGACCCTGTAATATCTGTCAGGCTTTGCAGGGGCTGGAGGAAAGGAGTCAGGAGTTAAATTAGCCTCAGAAAAAACATCATCCACAATATCCAAAATAGGAGGAATAGCCAGGGGTCTGTGTTGGAGAAGAAGAAGGAAATCCCTAAGTCTTCTCTTAGATTCAGAGTACTCCTGTCCTTCCCAGTGAAAATGTTCCCTCATGTCATGTAAAGTTTCCCCAAAAGAAAAATCCTCAGGGGGAGAAGCTGAAGGAATGGATTCCTCAGCATCAGAATCCTCATAAGGAGGGAAAGTATATTCCTGTTCAGAGGAAGACACTGTAGAAATAGATGCCTGATCAGAGGATTCATAATCCAATTCTTTCCTTGGCCTTTTGTCTGGAGGGGGATGTGAACCCCTAATCATAGTTAGTAAGTCCTCCGCCATTTTAAGCATTTGTTTCTGAGACTTGGGTCCCGGATCAGAGGAGGTCTGGGCTGGCGTCTTTGATTTAGGAGGAGTCTTCGCCTTTGTCTTTGCTTTTATCTGAAGCAGTGTAGGCCTCAAAACCCCTCGGAAGCCTGTACCTGCACAGCGGCTCCGGACCCATCCGAGGGAGCATTGTCCGAAGGTCCTGCACCTGTAGTACTCAAAGGCCTAGTTGGCTCCTCGTGGGAGTCCGTTTTGGCAATCAGTTCTGTAATGCCTGACGACAGGGGCTGCGAAAGCGCCTCACTGACGACTGCTGAACCTGGAGCTGGCTCCGCTTGTAAACCGTCGTCTGATTTGGACCTCGGAGGCCTGTCCTTATCCTTGCGTCGTTTGTGAACTCCAGTAGTCGGAAGCGTGTCCAACGACATATTGTATTTAAATTGCCTGCCAAAGTAGTGAAAAGCAAAATCGTATCTCCGCTTAATAGTACGTTGGTTAAATCTAGCACAAAACCAACAACTAGCTATGTCGCGGTCAGGGCCTAAACAAGGAATACAGTAAGAGTGGAAATCCTTATGAAGTATTTGCTTCCCACAAGAAATACAATTAATTTTTTTCTGACATCGGACTGGAGCAAGAAAAAAGTTTTCCCAACGGGGTACGTAGCTTTTAGAAGAAGAAAGTCTTCTGAATGAAGCACGAAAAATATCAGGAGTCAGCCAACCGGCACTTGCGAACTGCTTCCACCGCACCGCAAGAAAGACTAGAGAACATGGCGTCGGCTGGAAGCTTTGTACTCCTGGCGCTCTGACGTCAGGGAGCATGACTGAACAGCCGACGCCGGACCCAGACTTTGGGATTCTGGCCGACCGAGGGCTAACTGCCAGCAGAAAGAACCCTACAGTGATGACTGCAACAGTGAAACACGATGAACATCTACAGAAGCTGCTGAAAAGGTATACAAAAGGCCAGGAGGAACAGCTGCTGGTTTGAGAGACTCCATCCACAAAATCAGCCAGGAGGAACAGCTGCTGGTTTGAGAGACTCCATCCACAGAATCTTATAATATCTTTTCTGAATATCAAGAGACTTGAGAACAATCCCACTTAAAATAGTCCATCATATGGGCAATGGTGTCCCCAAAGGAAAGCTCTTCAAAGGGGAGTCTGGACTTAAGGAATCATCCTGTGAACCGTAGTCCAATGGGGAAGGGATTTGGGAAAAATAAACATGGAATTCTTTCCCGAGTTCAGATCCTAATCCAAGGAATCCAGTTCCCTAGGCCTCTTCAGTGGAGTGAAAGACCAGGAGCATCAGGAACAGAGACCGCTTGAGGTGGCTTCAAGGCCATCAAAGCATGAAATAAACCCTGAATGAAATACTGCCATTCACGTTGGGGATACTTCACAACAGGAGAAATTTGCTTTGTCTTCGGTTTCTTTTTTCTGTGGGACGTCCACTCAAAACACCCCAAAAGGTCAGATCCCTGATGTGATTCTATTAAGGTAGAAGGAATCTCCTTCCTTACTAAGATCTGAGGAATCCCACTAGGTCTTTTGGACGTAATTAGATGAGGTTCCCCTTCAAAGTCATGCACAGGTGTTTGCAAAGCCTCCAAGAATGTGCGAGAGGCCAGATTCATGCTGGCCTCCAACAGGGTTGTGGCAGAGAAATCCAAAGCAAGTGCTACATGGTTCTCCAGGCTTTCACCAGCCTCAAGACAGATGTCTGGGGGAAGGTGGACAGCAGACGGATCAGGTATAACTTTTTTCACCTTCTTCTTGGCAGATCAGATGACTTGCCCTCAAGATGGGAAGATTTCACCACAGCACCCTGAGCCAACAACTTGAGACATTGGTTCTCCAGGTATATGGATAAAGAGGACAGGTGACTATGTAGGGTCACAGGCACAAATGCCTGACAGATAGAACACTGCGTATGACTGTGGGAAACACCCCTACAAAGATGACACTGGTCGTGACTGCCTTTATAGGGAATCTGCCTTCCAACCTGACATTTTCCTTTTCTGGATGACATGAACACAACCAATAAAGAAAGGAAGAAAAGAATCACCATAGGTTGGTACTAGGCTATCAGCCCTAGGGCCTATACAAGCCAAACCATTACAATTCCCTGGCTATTTCTTCCCACAGTATTTACTTCCTTGGACCCCTTGCCTGACCAATGGGACACTTAACTGAAAACATGACTTGGTAACCAGCACAGCAGAAGGGCTGCCAGACCGATGTTAATAATGGTGTTTGGACTGGCAGCAAAGAAGTTCTGAGTATCTGTGTCCATATGTAACCTTTATGCCCTACATCCTGCGCAGGGAGCATACATGTGACGCATGGCCCCTTTAACAGCTGAAGGCTTTTGGTATACTGGTTGGATATTGCACTATCCTTGGCAGATCCCTTATGTGAAGAATACTGTAACAGTGATACGGAACAACATTTAGAGCTATCTAAGCTAAAGGGAGGCAACAAGGATCATGTGATCCTTGTCCTACTGTACCCAAGAACTTTTGGTACCAAAACCTGGAAAACATGCTAACATTCTACCCTCATCATAATGAAGAAGGTGTCAGCAAAGATGCCATTATACACTGGCATGGTACGGAAATATGTTTTGTTTAAGAAATTCCATTCTAGCCCCTCCATATTTTTCAAGGTACGATGACCAAATCCACATGGGTGACAAAATGTGTGCATTCTGCCAAGGTAATCTACTTTGGTGCTGCATGTGCCTGATAAATTACCAAAAGAAAAAAAAAAAAACTTCAAAATGGCCCCATGATTCATAGACTAGTACTAGGCTAACTGGCCTTGTGAGCCATTTTGAGCCTAGCCAATTATCCCTTATGAGACTCAAACCCTGCACCTTGCGTTTGTAAGGCAAACACCTTAACCATTAGGCCACCCTCCCAACCCTATAAATCCACATTAAACTGTGTTAATGTACTTAAAGGCCATTGGACTATTTGTGCCGAAATGCTGTCAAGTTGTCAGATAAATTGTTCTTATTTTCTGGTATGTGGAAACATTATGGGGACAGTGCAAGACAAATGGTATGTTTACATCTAGAAGCTGCTCCTATGAAGGCCTTGGATGTGTGAACCTGCCAGATCCCAACCAAATCAAAAATAAGGATGGATTGGCTTGATGGGTTCTTTAACATATAACAAGATTATTCCTCCTAATGACAACCACACTTGACTTACACAGGAAAGAATACAACTAAGTTTTCAAAACTGAGATTGGAGCTTGCAAGACTTCCAAAGATTCATACCAACCAACTAAAACTAAGGACTCTGGAATTAAGCAGGGCAAATGTGACAAAAATAGAACACTGGATCAGAAAAACCTTGCTTGGCTTCATGTCTGTTGAGTACAAAGTACGAGGAAATAAAACTTGCCATCATAGAAGCAACAAGCTTAAGCTTCAGACTCATTATCAAATCTTAAACGGTATTTAAAAAAAATAAATAAAAAAACACCAATGTTATATTACATAGTTGTGATGGTAGTAGAACACAAGGGGCCCAATTAAAAAAACTTGCTTTCAGTTTAAGTGACCACTTACAGTGACAGCAGGTCTTTTAGAATCTGGCCCCTGGAGAAAGACTTTTTATAGTTAGGGTTTACACCAAAGAAAGTCACTTACAATGAGAGCAGGTCTTTCAGAATCAATGCAGACTTGCACTGAGAGCAATTCTCTTGGAATCTGGTCCATGATTTCTATCCAAGTATGCCTTATTTGTATGACTGATATCTTTCAACTATCATTCTTATACAGATCATCTTACGGCTACATTAATCTTAAAACACTATCTAGTCAGTTCAACTTACTCAACTCTCTAGATTAAAATGGGAAGACTGTACACTTAATTTCAGTTTAAACATTCCCTTATTATCCCCAAGATAAAGAATTCACCCCCTCAAGTAACTTAGGACTTTAGGCTAGTATCTCTTCTTTGTCCAATCACAAAAGTACTTGAAAAAGATTATCTACAGAGAAGTGAGTACATCATAAACATGGAATTCTTATTTATACCCAGCATGGTTTCAAAAATGGTTATAACGCATACTGCAATCTACATGGTCACTAACAACATATCTCACAGGACTTCTATGACCGAATGGGTGATAATCAAACTAAAGACATCTTCACTTCAACATTACCACGCCTATATTAGACACATTGTATACCTAAAGTACACACACACACACACACACACAAAAAAAAAAAAATATATATATATATATATATATATATATATATATATATATATATATATATAATTTGTAATATGCCATCCTTCCAGTTATGCAAATGGCCCACAACTAATCACCTTATGATGAATACCAGAAAAAAAAAAAAAAAGATGCTGTTACTTAACTAACAAAAGCTATCAAAATGTAAACCTCTGATTTTAGTCAAGTTGCCCATGAAACATTGTTTAGTAACGTTTTTTGGGTAATAGCAAGGTGGGTAGAAAATTAAAAGCCTGTTAACAACCTGCTATCCTACCACATACAATCATCCACTGAAATGAATGGGATGATCCACTTTCTTGGATATTGCTGCTAACTTGTTCTTAAGGTTCATAGGATTACTAGGCTACTGACCTGAGGGTCTTTACAAGCCTAGCCATTAAATCCCAATATAATACTAGATGAGAGATATAGTCTATACCAAAGGTTTTTCTAGCACAGACTACCCATGTCCAGGAGAGAATCCAGGGCAATCCCCATCAGAAATCTACAGTTTCCCATCCAGTCGTCCATGCTGTGCTTAAGCAGGGTCATGGAAGTGCTCTGCTTGACATGGATTGGAAGTCTATTCCAGAGGAGTGGAAATCTCTGAGAGATGCATCTGTCTCTCCAGCATTTCCTGTTTATGTCACAGATTAGTTTGAGGTAACTGAAACGGGTGACTCTAGTGCCATTTGACTTATGGATGTGCAGCATTTCCAGACATAAGTCACGTCTAAGAAGTCTATACGCCACTGAGTACAATGAGAGTGACTTCAATCTGTCCACATAAGACATGTGTTGGATACCCTGAATTTTCTTAGTTAAAAATCTCTGAAGTCTCTCAGGTTCCTGCAGGTGTCTGGTACAGTACATACCAAAGGGAGCACTACATTCAATAACAGACCTGATGAGGGATGAGTACAAGGGCATTATAACCTCTTTTGCTCTGGAGGTGACACCTTTGCAGATCAGATGAGCAATGCAGACTGCCTTGCTCACCACAGTAGACACATGGTGGTCAAAGTTGAGGTCACAGTCAACTTGTATTCCCAGGTATCTCACTACTGAATTGGTACTTAGGGTATTATTGTTTATTTTACAGTTAGTATGGACACTGTTTTTACCGAAGGGAATGATGATGCATTTTTTTAGCATTTTAAGACCATGGCTTTGGCAGCTATCACTGGTCTGTGTAAGCACCTTCTGAAGTACACTGACATCGCTAGGGGATTCAATGACAGCAACTAATTTTCAGTCATTCGCAAACTTGGTTAGCCACAGCCCTTGCGTTTTGGCCTGGACTTCTGTAAAGTACATGTCAAACAAGAGGGGGCCAGCACTGACCCTTGTGGAACCCCACTGGTGACAGGTCTACTGGTAGAGGTAAAGTCTCCTACTTTGACTGAGTTCCGTCAACCTGTGAGGCGGTTTGCTACCCACCTGACAACATAGGGGTTGATATTCAACTGGGTTAGTTTGTTAATGGTACCCGAATATGGAATAGTGTCAAAGGCCTTGGCCAAGACTGGCTGTGTGTATGGTTCTGCCCTCGTCTATGCCTCTGGTCACATTCTCAACAAAGTCTACCAGGTTTAGCAGGCATGACCTGCCCTTGACAAAACTGAACTGGGACGGATCCAGAGTTTGGAGGTCACCTATTTCCTTATTTATGAGGTCCATGATGATTCATTCCATTGCCTTACAGATGAGGGTGGTTAACCTTATGGGTCTACAGTTACCTGGGTCTGCTGCAGTGCCACCCTTGTGAAGTGGGATAACAAGTTACTGTTTTCCTTTCAGTGGGGACAAAGCCAGTACTAAGGCTGTGGTTGAATCGAGTGCCTAATGGTGTACCTAGCTCTTATTTTAGAATGTTAAGAACACAGCCTGGAATGCCATCTGGTCCCATGAAGGCTGTGTTCTTAGCCTTGGAGAAAGCATTGATGACTTGCACTTTGTAGATGCAGCGAGGAGGAGGAGATAATGAAGATATGGTTTGTGGTATGCTTGGGGCTGATAGGGGGGTAAAATTTTTGCCAGTTGCAACTTCCACAGGGCCAGTATGTGCAATGCCATCCACAATTAGTTCAGCACATATCTGAGTCCTACCATTTAGGTTGCAGACGTAGTTGAAGAAAGCCTTATGGTTATCCTTGGCCATGGCTACTAAATTTTTCTCATGGTTGCTGTTTGAAGATTTTACGAGTTGTCTTATTTGCTTGTTTAGACTGAGGAGGGTGCTCTTCCAGTTATGGGATCTCACTTTTGTATTTTTACACAGCAGCTTCTTTCGCATATTGTAAAACATATTAATGCTAGACGTCCACTAGGATGGTTTGTTTTTTTCTTGAGGATCTTGCTTAAATCCTACCTGGCATGGCTGTCTCTTTACATTTGTGCAGATGTTTATGCATCAGTGTATACCTTACTATAGCCATCAATGCCATCTGTGGAAACTGCAGCTTGGTAGTCGATTATACCTTCTCTTCTTAGGAGGGTATAGTTAGCTTTGGTGAAGTTTTTTAGTCTAACTTCTGGTGCTAGTGCTCCTTTAAAAAAATGACTGATTTATGGTCAAACCTAACCAGTGCGGGCCCTACTCTTGAGGTGTTGCATTGGTCACTCATAATAGTGAACACAGTACAGTTGTGTACACTTACCATAAATGTAGATGTTTGAGTGTATTCACTGTTGCAGTCATTACATTTGGGTTATCTGCTTGCAGGTAGCCCTCAGTCGGCCTGATTATCAAAGTCTTGGGTCCTGCGTCGCTTGCTGTCTCATCTTCCATGACGTCAGGTAGTTAGGGGTATAAAGCATGCAGCTGACACCATTACACCAGTTTTTCTTGCCCCAGATGTCAGGTGCCCCCATAATGGGAAGCAATTATATACAAGGTTACACCTCCAACAAAAGCAAATACACCAGAAAGCTTTAAGCATAGTAAACAAGAATAGAGGTATAGTCAATAGAAGTCAGGGGACTGGAGGGAGGGAGGTTAACCAGGACTGCAACAATGAATACACTCCAACATCTACATTTATGGTAAGTGTACACAACTGTACTATGTTCTTCATGTTTCACTGTTGCAGTCATTATATTTGGGTAGATTCCCAAAGCTAATTAAGGGATGAGGCAATTAGATAGCATTAGGACAAGCTATAAGGCTCTGCAAGACTGCAGTGGCAAAGCCAGCTCAGGATTTAGAAAAAATTGGCAAATGGTAATGCTTGGTGAAGGTATGTACAGAACTCCAGGTAGCAGCTTCTAGGATGTCCCTGGACACCTCTGAGAAAAGCTGTAGAGGGAGATGCAGCCCTGGTGGAATTAGGTCTTATCCCCTGTGGGGTAGGTTTTCCATGGTGCTTATAGCAGAAATTAATGCAATGGCCTATCCACTTAGAAATGGTTTGCTTTGAAATGGCCTTCCCCTCTGCCCCTGCAGCAAATGCAACCACCAGCTTTTCAGATTTCCTGAGAGGCTTTGTCCTGTCCAAGTAAAATCTAAGTTGTCTGTGCACGTCCAAGGAGTGCGGTATTCGTTCCCCTTTGTTCTGTGGACTAGAAAAGAAGGTTGTCAAATGAATGGACTGATTAAGGGCCACTGGATACCACCTTGGGCATAAAGGAAGGATTGGTCCTGAGGGACACCCCATCCGCATGAAAGATGATGAAAGGCTCTACTGCCATGAGGACCTGTAATTCAGACACCCTTCTTGCTGAAGTGATGGCTAGAAAGAAGGCTGTTTTTCCAAGAAAGGAATTTCAACTCTGGATTTGCAGCTGGCTCAAAGGGAGGTAGAGTGAGCTTTTCCAATACAAAGTTAAGGTCCCAGGCTGGAGTAGGGGCTCTCCTGGGTGGTTTTAATTTTTTGGCCCTTCTGAGGAATTGTTTCAACAGTGGACGAGACAAGAGGGGTGGCTCTGTATTATAATGTGCTGAAATGGCCGAGGTATGAATTTTGATGGAAGAAAAGGAAAGGCCCTTGTGAAGCATCTTAGTTAAGTACTGAAGAATGTGCGATAAATTGGGCACTGTTGTGCCCATCCAGAGTTTGGCTCCAGGAACAGAATCTTTTCCATTTTTCAGAATAGGATTTTCTAGTACTAGGCCTCCTTGCTTCCAGACTGACATCCATCAGTTGCTTACTGAGGGATGGTAACGGAGAGATCAGGTAATTAGCCAGGCTGCAAGGTTCAGCGTTTGCAGCTGTGGGTGCAGAATCTGGCCCTCTTGCTGGGACAGTAGGGTAGGGATCTGAGGCAGGTGCCATGGTTCCAGCAGTGACACACTTTGCAAGACAGGGTACCAGTGTTGGCATGGCCAGTCTGGTGCAGTAAGTATAGTCCTTGGCTTGTCCTGTTTGATCTTTTGTAGCACTTTGGAGAGGAGAGGCAGAGGGAGAAAGGCATAAACTGATAGGTTTTTCCAGATGAAGGACAGGGCATCCATTTTCCAAGCTCGTCTGTGGGGAGTCCTTGTACAGAATTTGTCCAACTGGTAGTTCTGAGGGGAGGCAAACAGGTCTATCTCTGGGCTCCCCCATTTGTTTCTCAAAATGTTGAATATCTCTGGTTCCAATTTCCACTCATGTGGGTCCATGAGATTTCTGCTTAGATCGTCTGCCGGTGTATTTAGCTTGCCTGGCAGGAAATGAGCTTGTAGGTGCACTTGGTAGCTCAAGGCTGTGTTCTACAGAGCCATGGCTAGTCCGCAGAGAGGGTATGAGTGGGTTCCTCCCTGCTTGTTTATGCACCAGATAACAGTGGTCTTGTCCGTCTTTACCAATAATTGTCCTAGAAGAATGTGGTCCTTGAAGGCTGTCAGAGCATTCTGTACAGCTAACATTTCATTTTGACTGATATGCAGGTGCATTTGACTCTGGTTCCATTTGCCCTGAATGCACTGCCCTGCCAAGTGAGCCCCCCATGCGTTGTGTTATGTGTCTGTTAGGGTTTGGGCGGCAGGGGGTAGAGTGAATAGCAGTCCCTTGTTGTGGTGGCAGGCCACTGCCTACCAAAGGAACTCTGTCTTTAGACAAGGGATGATAGAAATCACTGATTCTAGGTCCTGAGAATGTTGACACCATAGGCTTTTTAGATACCACTGTAGTTTCCTCATATGCAGTCTTGCATATGGAATTAGTAGAATGCAAGAGGCCATGAACCCCAGGGCTTAAAGTATTTTCCTTGCAGATAACTGGGTCTTTGTGGCCAGTAGTTTGAAGTAGGCTGTCAAACAAACTTGTTTCTCTGGCATGAGGTAGACCATCTGGGAAGTTGTATTCAAGCTTGCTCCCAGGAATACAATTTGTTGGCAGGGTACTAGATGTGATTTCTTTTCGTTTTATGGTGTACCCCAAAGAAGTTAGTAATTTCTTTACAAATGCCAAATGATTTAATAGTATGTCCTGGCTTTCTGTATGAATTAGACAATCGTCCAGGTATGGGTATATTTGAATATTTCTTTGCCTACAAAATGCAATGACTGGAGCTAGGCACTTTGTGAATACCCTGGGCGCAGTAGACAAGCCAAAGGGCAGTGCAGAGTGTCTGATAGTGCATGTAGCCTGCTTTGAAGTGTAGGTATCTTCTGCAAGATTTCCTTATTAGGATGTGCAGGTAAGGCTTCCTTTAAATCCACTGTTGCCAACCAGGCATCTTTGCCTAACATAGGAAGCAACTGATGAAGAGTTAGCATCTTGAATTTTGGGATCGCCAAAATGTGTTTAGGATAGACAGGTCCAGGATAGGACATCAGGAAATGTCCTTTCTGGGTACCAGAAGTCGTCTTGAGTAGAAACCTTGTCCCCATTCTTCTTCTGGGACAGGCTGACTAGCCCTGATGCTTAAACGAGAGAGATAGAACTTGCTTTTGAGCCTCTGCCCACTGATTTGGGGGTAGATCTGGCCAACCGTTCAGGGTTGGTAAGGAGTGGAAGTGGAATCAGTATCCTTGGGAAACTATATTTAAAGCCCATTTGTTCTGGGTAATGAATTCCTAATTTTTTGCCTGCAGGGCAATCTTTCCCCCTAAAGGAACGGTCAGTTGTGCAGGGCTTGGAGGGTTTAAAGTCAAGTCACTGAGACAGTTTACCATAGGGGGGAGTCTTACTACTCCCTGCTTTGGAAGTGTGAGCCCCTCACTGCTTAGTCCTGCGAGTACCTTGGGACTGAAGCCTGGGTGTTCTGCTGGTTCTGGGTTTGGACTGATAAGGCCTGGAAGAGGCAGGAAAAGGACGAATTCTTAGAAGGCCAATGCCTACTAAATGTTGGAGGCTGTACTTGCAGGAAATCGTTTAACAGTTTGCATAGCTTTAGCTTTTTCCTCCATCTTTTTAAGTACTTCTTCTGCTTTGTTGCCAAATAGGTGATCTTGGTTTAAGGGAGCATCCAGCAATTTAGCTTTAACATGATCTGGCAAAGATTGCTCCTTAAGCCAAGCATGCCTTCTAAGTACAGACCCAGTGACAGCAGCCCTGCAAGATGCCTCTAATGAATCAAAACCACATACCAAAGTATGTTTTCCAACTTGTTCAGCAGAATGCATTAAATCCTGTAAATCTTTATTTTCAGCACAGTCAGGAATCAACATAATTTTCTGTTTAAGCAATCCAATAATATGCTGCTGATACTTTTTAAGGCCCTAATGGCCAAGGTTGCTGAAGTGTATACCTTCTTACCCCATCTATCCAGCGCCCTGGAATCTCTATCAGAGGGGGTAGGATTTTTGGCGATAGTAACCTTAATGCCTTTGGGTCCCTGTGAAATGGTCTTAGGATCCGCAGTAGGATTCTTAAAGAGGAACTTGTGAGTCAGGTACTCTAATACCAGTCAGGTTTTCTGGGAGCCGGGGGTAAAGTGTCAGGGGCCAGGCTAGATTCCAAGAAGGCATCATCTACAATGTCCAGTACAGGAGGGATAGCTAAAGGCCTGTGTTAAGGTAGGAGTAAGAATTCCCTAAGCCTCTTTTGGGAGTCAGAGTAATCCTGGCTTTCCCAGTGGAAATGCTCCCTAAGAGTATGCAAAGTTTCACCAAAAGAGAAATACTCTGGAGGGGAGGCAGAGGGAATGGAGTCCTCTGCATCAGAATCCTCATAACTAGATAAGGGCAACTCTTGGTCATCAGAAAAAAACAAAAATTTCAGAATCCTGATCAGAAGAATCAGAAGGAAAATCAGTTCTAGGTCTCTCAGAGGGAGAAGGGTGGCTTCCCCTGATTAGAGTAATAAGGTCTTCAGCCATTCTTATCATTTGTTTTTTTAGGCAAAGGGACCTGACCATGTGGTCTGGGCATCTGTTTTCTACTCTTGGATTGAGATTTAGGCCTTGAAGAAGAAGATGGCATCTGTATAATATGCAAGTCAGTAGGCCTGAATACACCCTCAGAAGCCGGTGCCTGCACAGCAGCTCCAGACCCATCCAAGGTAGAGAAATCCGCAGGTTCCACAGTCGAAGAAGCATCTCGTGGCATACCAGACTCCGAATGGGTCTCAGTAGAGGCCTGCGAATCTGAAGGAGGGGGCATAAGGGGCTGTGAAAGCACCTCACTGAGTACCAGCGAACAGGCGACTAGCTTAATGGAAACGTCGTTGGTAGCTTTGGACCTATGCGGCCTGTCTCTGTCTTTATCTTTGCGTTTTTTCGAAATGTCGGTAGTCTGGTAGGTTACCGAGGCCATTTCTGGATAACTGAACAGAGTACCAAAATATTTAGAAGTGAAAATTAACCGACGACAAATAGTTCGAGGTTTGAATAAGGCACAAAACCAACAGCGTTGGACATCATGGTCTGGGCCGGGTCTACTTTAATTAAACGAAAGTGGAATCCGAATACGAATCAGTCGACACAAACAGCAAAACGCAATAACGTCGAACATGCAAAACCGCAAAATTTAAACATCGAAACTGCAATAGTCGGCCAACCCCACCGCCTGTAACATACTACCTACGCAAACACAACAAAAAACACATACATACACTAACCAAAACCCTACTACTAACCCTAAATTAAAGTGCCAAAACCCCACTTGAAACCCTACACTAAACCCCACATACACAACTATCTATGCACTACCCTTAACCCCTCACTAACCCTAAGGTCCGTAACTACCGCACACTTACCCTACAGAAATATACCCACACAAAGTAAATATTCCACACACATACACTTAACAAAACCCTACACTAAACGTTACATACATTACCTATCTATGCACTTACCTTAACCCGCACCCTAACTCTAAGGTCCGTAACTATCACACACTTACCTTACAGAGCTATACCGCAGACGGGCCAACTATGACAATTCGACATTTCTGATTTTGCTATTTAGTGCGTTTGTTTCCACGTTTTGCTGTTTATGTGTCGACGGATTTGTATTCGACGGATTCCGCTTTCGTTTAACTGCTCTTTCTTTCGCCATCTGTTTACTAGCATTTCTTAAATACTGTGGATGTTCTGAGATTTGCGGTTGTCAGCAACATGAAGTTCAATGCAAATCAAAATGAATGACAACAAGAAAACTGTAAATTGAAGTAACAACTGAGTGGACTTAGCTGAAGAAACCAAGTACATCAGAGTACCTGGAAACAGATCAACAACATAAAAGGGAAGCAACCTTAATAATAAAAAAAAAAAGAGTTATGTACTTACTATAACTTGGCATCGGTGTTATCCTACGTCATCATTCATCACCATAGGGTCTAGGATCTGATATCGGATCCACTACAGACGGATCCAAGCTCTAGCTCCTCCCTCTTCCATGATGCCCTGTTGCCCTCTAACCCCCAGATCGAGTTTGCTGTCATGTTCCTAAGGCCTACTCTTGCAAGACTGGAAGGAAAACGCTCCAACTTCCTCCAAGATCCACAAGGTAGGGGGATGGCAGGAGGGAAAAAGGTGATGAATGATGACGTAGTATAACACAGATGCCAAGTTATGGCAAGTACATACCTCTTTATCTGATGTTATGCAAGTCATCATTCATCACCATAGGGTCGGAGTCCCCAGTTACCACTCATCCTGGGAGGCCTCAAGGAAGGACATTCTGGAGCACAGTGGAGCCAAAGGAAGCCCTACTCCGAGAAATCACATCCATCTTGTAATGAGATATAAATGTGTGAGGATTAGGCTAAGTGGCAGCACCACAAATCTCATCAATAGAAAGCCTGACCAAAAAAGTTGAAGTAGCAGCCAAGGACCTTGTAAAAAGAGTCTTGATTTTTCCTGGAACCTCAACATGGCTATGGTTGTAGGAGATGCAGCTAGAGATCCATTTAGAGATAGTGACCTTAGAAACCGAAGACCACGTCTATTGGGGGAAAAGGCCATAAAGAGCTACTCTGACTTATGAAAACTTTTGGTCCTATGAAGATAGAACTGTAATTCTTGTTGAATATCCAAGGTATGTAGAATGTATTCCCTTTTATTGGAATAATTGGGGAAGAACACTGCTGCAGTAGTGTTGTCGCCTCACAGTAAGATGCTGTCCGGTTCGATTCTCAGCTAGAGCGTCTTCTGTGTCGAGACATGCGTGAATGGGCGTACCTTCGTTGAAGGTTGTGTGTCAGGGCTGGTAACTCGGCACATAAAAAATCAACTACCAATCATTAGTGGACCAGAGTTCCTCTGTGGCGACCCCATAACTGGGAAAAGCCGAAAGACAACAACAACTGGTAGAACACTGGTAGCTGAATATACTGGTTCAGTGTAAAGCAATCTTGGGCAAGAAGGAGGGGTTCATCCTAAGAGAGACTCTGTCCTTGTGAAAACTCAAGTAAGGGCTTGCAGTTCTGAGACCTTCCTAGCTGAGGTAATAGCCACCAGGAGGGCTGTCTTCCAAGACAGAAATTTGAGATTTGCCGGAACTAGCAGGCTCAAAAAGGACTCCTAGTCAGAGATAGCCTAAGGTCCCAGGGAGGCAAGGAATCCTTAATCAGTGGTCTAAGTAGGAAGATCCTTTCATAAACGCTTTACAAAGCCTAGATGAAAAGGAAGACTCAGTGTTCTTGTTAAAGTTAGAATCGCCGCTAATTGAAATTTGATGGTAGAGAAACTTGCTCCAGCTCGGAAAAGGCAGGACAAAAACAGAAGTACATCTGAAACCGAAGCAGAAAAGGGATCCAGATTCCTGCTTTGACCAGACAGACAACCTTTTCCACTTACTTCAATAAACCTTTCTAGTGGAATGTTTCTGGGAGACTAGAATGATAAGCTTAATGGGAGATGCTAACCTGGACTGTTTTAGTATCACTGGAACTGGCGAAACCATGTGTTAAACAAATGGTCTGAAGGTTTGGGAGAGGAAGCCCTGATGGATGGGAAATCAGATCCTGACAGGGATCCAGTACCATGGTAGATACTTCAGATGAGACCTGATGAAGGGGAACCAAGGCTGACAAGCCCAGAAAGGGGCAATGAGGATAAGGGATAACCTCAGGCATTGCACTTTCTGCCGAACCTTGGGAATTAAAAGACGAGGAGGATATGAGTGTAAGAGACTCGGAGGTCAATTGGGGACTAGGGCATCCCCCGGATGGGGAATCAGGGAAAAGTACCTGCTGCATTTGTGGTTGGCCAGAGAGGCAAAGAGGTCGCAGCAAGGCTGACCACAATGGTCGAAAATCTGCTTCACCACTGAATTATTGAAAGACCACTCATGAGAACCCAAGATCGATCTGCTGAGCCTATCAGCCAAAACGTTGGAATCCCTGGGTATATGCATTACAAGATGGAAGTGCCCGGAAGACATCACCCATTCCTACACTCTCATGACCTCTCTGCACAATGGGTAAGATGGTGTCCTCCCCCCTTCATTGAAATACCAGATCACAGGCATGTTGTCTGTCTGATTTGCAATCATCCCTCAAGGCAGGCAGTCCTGGAATGCTAGCAATGATAGAAGAATGGCTCTCATGTCTAGGACGCTTATGTGCAACTTGGTCTGTAGTGAGGACCACGGCCCTTGGATGGTCTTCCCTTGAAAATGCCCCAACCCCCACAGGGAAGCCTCCATGGTCACTGTGGCATTGAGTGGAGGGAGAGAAAAGGGCCTGCCTAGAGTAAAATCTTGAGAGTGAAGCCACCACAGGAAGTGATGTCTGGACGCAGGCATCCGGTTTTATGGTCACAGATGGGGGATGAAACAGAGCAAACCATTGTACTGCTAAGGTCTACTGCAACACTCGCATGAGGTACCTGGCCAGAGGAACGAGATGAATGGCCGAGGCCATGGATCTGAAGGCTCGGAAAACTAAGTCAACCAAGGGATGTGACAGGTCTTAGATCTGCGTGACTTGTTTCTGGATCGACTGAATCCTGCGGAGAGGTAACACTGCAATCTCTGAAATGGAATCCAGCAGAACTCCTATGAATTCCAACTGTTGTGTTGGGATCAGACTGGATTTGGAAAGGTTGACGGTGATGCCAAAATGGCGCAAGAGAGGAAGAACGTAATGGATTGCTTATAGCAGTTGATGCCTCGAAGGTGCAGTGAGGAGCCAATCGTCGAGGTACAGAAAGACCTGAAAACCCTGAAGCTGCAAGTGAGCTGCAACCACTGCCATGCATTTGGTAAACACCTGGGGGGCTGTGGTGAGACCGAAAGGTAGGGCTCTGAACTGGTAATGATTGGCCCAAAACCGGAAGTGAAGATGTCTCCTAGAATGCCTCTCTATCTTGATGTGATAGTAGGTGTCCTGGAGATTTAATGAGCAGATCCAATCATCCTTGCATAAGATGGGCAGAATGGAATGAACAGTAACCATCTGGAACTTTGACTTCTTGACTGAAAGACTGAACTCTCTGAGATCCAAAACAGGACGTAGGTCCCCTGCCTTTTTTAGCACTAAAAAGAAGTGAGAATAAGTACCAGATCCTCTATGACCTGCTGGGACCTCCTGGATGACTCTTTTTAGAAGCTGTTGTTGAACACCTTTGAAGGCCAACTCCCACTGACAGGGTGAAACGTCGGGTAGGTACTGTCTCACTGGAGGGGGTTCCGAAAAGGGAATGAAATTTGTCCCTGTACACAATATTTAACACCCACTGACCAGAAATAGAAGTTATGTCCTTACCATAACGTTCCATGTGGAGTGTTCATCTCGCCTTTGTTCTTACACACGGGTTCGGAGCCGATCCTCAGCTCCGTGCCGGCCTCTTGCAAGCTCTGCATCGAGAAGAAGCTCGAGACAATCTAATACCCACAATCCCCCTCTGCCTTTACCTCAGATCTAGTTTGCAAGCAAACCAATCTACAGAATAGCACACTCATGCTTACATCACATATGTACAGAAAGAATCTACACATAACTATATATATATATAAGCTAAACAGACATATATAAATATATATATATGCCAACTATGTACACAATATTGTAACAGTAGCAGAATGCTCCTGGCCAGGCATCAAAGAACGTTCTTCCTAAGGGTGGGAGGGTGGGACTGTAAGAACAAAGGCGAGATGAACACTCCACATGGAACGTTATGGTAAGGACATAACTTCTATATGTGATAGTGTTCAATCTCGCCGTTTGTTCTTACACATGGGTAGCGTCCCTAGCTCCTTGTTCCTGAGGAACTCACGGGAGGACGTTCTTGAGCACAGTGGAACCAAAGGTTGCCCTGTCCCTAGAAACCTTGTCTACCTTATAATGAGAAATGAATGTATGTGGTTTAGACCAAGTAGCAGCTGCACAAATAGCGTCCAGTGGTAGGCGGGCTGCATGAGCCAAAGATGTAGACACTGACCTTGTGGAATGTCCTTTGGGTTTGTGTAACAGGGTTTGATTTGAAGAATCAGACATGGATTATACAATCCGTTAACCATTTAGAAAGAGTTCTTTTGGTAACTGCAAGTCCTTTCCTGCTATCAGCAAAAGCCACAAAGAGTTGATCTGTTTTTCTGTGATCTTTTGTTCTATCCAAATAAAATCTTAGCTGTCTGTGAACATCTAATTTGTGTAACATATACTCCATTTTGTTGGAGTGGTTTTGAAGAAAGTGGGTAATTCAATGGACTGATTAATATTGTTAATAGAACACACTTTAGGGAGGAAGGATGAATTGGTTCAAGAGAAACTCTGTCAGAGTGAAAGATCAAATACGGGTGCTTGATGGAGAGAGCCTGAAGTTCAGATACTCGCCTAGCGGAAGTAATGGCTACCAGAAAGAGTTTTCCAGGATAAAAATTTTAATGGGCAAGAAGAGGCAGGTTCAAAAGGGGGCAACATTAATTTAGATAGCAACAAGTTTAGACTCCAAGGTGACGTAGGAGATCTGACCGGTGGTCTAATATGAAAAACTCCTTTTAAAAAGGCTTTACAAAGTCTGTGAGCCATAATAGGAGCTCCACATTCTTCCACATGGAAATTCGAAATGGCAGCCAATTGAACTCTTAGTGTAGCAGGAGAAGCACCCTGATGGAATAAGTCCGTTAAGAACTCTAAGATCTTATTCAAAGGAGCTATAAAAGGATCCACATGGTGTGTATTAAGCCCAGAATACAAATCGCTTCCATTTGCTAGCATATGTCTTAGTAGTGGAAGCTTTATGAAGCCACCAAAATATCCTGGACTGCTGGTGACAAAAGATCAGACCTGGCTAAGTTGGGAATTGGAGCAGCCAAGCTGCTAGATGGAGGGACAGAAGCGCGGGATGGGGAACCCCTGACGAGTGAGTCAATAGGTCTGGCTCTGGGTCCAGAATCCAGGGTCCCCGAATGCAGTGTATCTTCAGGAAGGGAAACCAAATTTGACGAGGCCAGAATGGGGCAATGAGGATTATCGTCCTGTGTAGGTTGTTGGCTTTCTGGAGAAACTTTGATATCAGAGGAAATGGGGGAATGCACAGGAGTCCCGGGGCCAATCAGAAACCAGTGCGTCCCTGGGGACTTCCCTGGAGGGGTAATAGGGCAAAGTAGCTCCTGCATTTGGCGTTCATTGGAGACGCAAACAGATCGCAGGAAGGCTGGCCCCACGCGAAAAATCCTTTTCGCCACTGACTGTTTTAGGGACCACTCGCGGTAACAGAATGGCTCTGCTCAGCCTGTCGGCAATGACGCTGGATGACCCGGGATGTGCGTTGCTATTAGAAAGCGACCCGTGGACTCCCCACTGCCAAATTCTCATGGCCTCTCTGCATAGCTGATAGGACTTGGTTCCCCTTGCTTGTTTATGTACCAGACTACCGACATGTTGTCCGTCTGAACTGCAATAGTCCCTAGAGGAAGAAGGGGAGCAAAGTGTTGCAACGCTAGAAACACTGCCCTCAACTCTAGAACATTGATGTGCAGATTGTACTCCAAATTGGTCCATTCGCCTTGGACTGTCTGTCCCTGAAAGATGCCCCCACCCTATCAGGGAAGCGTCCGTGGTCACCGTAACTGTGGGCGGTAGCACAAACGGTCTCCCTTGGAAAGGTTGCACGTTTGAAGCCACCAGTTTAGATCTGTTTTGCATGTCTTTGTTATAAGAATCTCGTGTGTTAGGGGTAGTTGTTGAAGGGACCATTGTGCAAACAGCAGCCATTGTAGACCTCTCATGTGCAACCTTCCCAGGAATTGCAATCAGGGAGGCGGACATGAGGACCAACACGTTTAGTACTAGTTTTGCAGGAGATTTCCTTGACAAGAGTAGAAGACGAATATGAGTCTGAAGAGATAATATCCTTCCTGGGGGAAGCCTCAGAATCAACTGACGGTGTCTAACTCTGCTCCTATGAACAAGATGTTTTGTGATGGCTGAAGTAAGGATTTTCCAAGTTTACGGAAATCCCTAGGTGAACACACAGTTGAAGAACAAAGTCTCTGGCCTGTAGTAGTTGACGCTGGTGGTGGCAGAAAGGAGCCAGTCGTCCAGATACGGAAACACCTGGAATCCCTGGCGTCTCAAGTGAGACGCTACCACTGCCATACATTTGGTGAAGACCCTGGGGGCTGAGGTCAGACCAAAGGGCAGGGCTCGAAATTGAAAGTGACTGGCCCCAGCCGAAGCGCAGATGATCTCTGGATGCCCTGGCCATTTTTATGTGGTAGTATGCATCCTCTAGATCTATTGAGCACATCCAGTCGTCCTTCTGTAAGAATGGAAGGATCGATTGAAGCGTGACCATTAGGAACTTTTCTTTCCTGACGAAGGTATTGAGGTAGCTTAGGTCCAGAATGGGCCTCCAGTCCCCTGTTTTCTTTGGAACTAAAATGAACCTTGAGTAAGTCCCGAATCCTTGCTGGTCCACTGGGACTGGTTGGATGACACTTTTTTCTAGCAGCTTTGAAATTTCTATAGCTGCTGGCTCTCGCAGATGGGGCGGTACATCTGGGAGTCTTTTCTTTGGGATGGGCTGAGATAGAAAGGGTATGTTGTAACCTCTGGTAACCATGCTTTTTACCCACTTGTCTGTAGTTATGTTTTGCCAGGCCTGAGGGTATAAAGCTAAGCGACCCCCGACTGCCTCCAGAGCAGGACAGTCGGGCCTCCTCTCAGGAGTGCTGGAAAGGTTTGCCAGGGAGGTTATCCCTGTCACATTGGTTTTATGGACCCCTCTGCCGCCAGGGCGGCGTCTTCCACCTCTGCCCCCTCTGCCTCTAGAGGGGCATCACCCTGTGTGTTTGGGAAAGATCCTTGGTGTTTTCGAAACCACATTTTCCCACCACGTTGCCCTTTGGGGTACGGTCTGGAAGGGTGGAAAACGGACTCCGACAGCAGACAGAGTCTTTCCCTCTTGTTCACACCGGTAAGGGTCTCCTTTACTTTAGGGCCAAAAAGTGTGGCTCCATCAAATGGGGCGTTAGTAAAGGAAGACTTGAAGGCTTCCGAAAGCGAACATAAGCGCATCCAGGATTGCCTACGAAGAGCAATCGCTGAAGCCGCTGCCCTACTCAATCCTTCGGCTGCGTAGGATATCAGCCTCATGGACGAGTTTACAATGGATGTAAGGGTGTTGAGATGCTGTAACTTTCTCTGAAACAGCAGCATCTGTAGTACCCTGGAGGGTATCTCCCAACTCTTTGACTAGATCCCTCTGTAAACGTGTAAAATGAGTCAAATAGTTCAGGGAACGCATAGAGAAAGCCGCTGAACTGAAAATGCGCTTCCCGTATCTGTCCATGGTCCTAGAATCTTTGTTAGGCGGATGGACAGATGAGGAAGACTCCGACATCTCCTTTTTCGTGGGCGCTGCCACCACCATGGCGTCTACTGGAACTCCTTTGGTGAGGTAAGCCTTGTCCTGTGGTGCCGTAATGTACTTATTTGGCTTCCTAGGGACTGGTTCCACTGTGTCAGGTGTCTCCACGCCTTCGAGCAATCAACTCCATTAACTCATCGAAGGGCGGAGTGACCCAGGAGGAGGAAGGGCGAGCACCAAATGCCTTCAGCAGAACTGACTCATCCTCAGAAGGGGGAAGGGACTGCCAGTCACCTCTGCTTCAGGATCTCCAATATGTCCGAAAAGAGACATCTTCGAAGGTGACTTAGGGACCCTCTGACTCATCTAAGTCAGTATCAGATGTCAAGGATTCCTGTGGAGAATCCAAGTGTCTCCTCTTACACAATCTCTTCCTAGGGACTTCTTCGGGGAGCATCCGAAGAAGCCTCGAGGAAGAGGGGGCACCTCCAGGGGTGGCTGAGACACTGGTGCCCGACGCTTGGATGTCGCCGTGGGTGCAGATGAAGACAAAGGCCCTTTATGGGGAGGAGAGGTTGCTTCCACTGATGTGGTTGTCTGGGTAGACAACACCTTCCTCATCAGGTCGAATGCCCCGGTCCCGCATCGAAGAGTCCCCAGTTCCGAGAAATGGGAAGAATCCCGACACGGGCACAAGGCATCGACCCGAGGACGGAGCCGAATCGATCCGCGCCGAGGCCCGAGGGAGAGTCGGAACCGAAACGGCGGTTAGACTCTCGGCCCCGGAACCCAGGACAGACCGTCGGCTCCGAGACTCCGGTATCGGTTCCAACGGAGTCGAGGTGAGAGGAACAGACCGAGAAAAGGACGGTTCTGGACCCGAGGGCTCCACAATCAGTAGATCAGCCTCTTCCGGCTCCAAAGACTGAATCGGTCTCGGAGGAGGAATGGATGGAGATACAGGGAGGCCTTCAAGTTTCGACACCAACTGGGTGGAAACCGAAATAAGTTTGGAGAGGGCCGAATGCTCCAATAACTTCTGCACCACGCGATCCACATCGATATCCGAAAGTTTGGAGGAAGAACGGGTTGAAGGAACCGAAGACGGAGGCGACCTCAATAAGGTCGGAGGGAGCTCCATCACCGGTTCCAAGACTCGGGGCTCAGGAACCGACACCAGTTGAACACTCGGCCCCGAAGTCTGTGGAACCGGTGATCTAACCTTTGAAGAGCTCGGAGCCGATGACTTGGGCTCCGACGTCTTCGATTCCTTAGAGGACTTCGATGCCTGGTCAGAAGCATCCAAAGCCTCCTGGAAAGACGGTTTCAATAGACCTCTGTCCATTAGTTTCCTGCGCCTATCTGTCATGACCCTCCCACTAAAAGAGTGACAGATAGAGCAGTCCTCTTGGAAGTGGAGAGGGGCAAGGCAGTAGACGGAGGAACTATGGTTGTCAGTGACTGACATTTTCTGGCCACACTGACAACGCTTGAAACCTGACTTCACCTTCTCAGACATTATAGGAAAAGAGAGACAAATCCAGTAATACAGTCAAATCCGTTAAAGTTTGTCAAATCCGATAAAAATTGTCAAATCCGTTAATAAGTTTCCTCAACTAGGTAAATTTATGAAGGGTGTAGGCCCCGAAATATATTTAACCGATAAAATTAGTTAACGGTACCAATAACTCAACGAGACCACAACACAATCATACAGATAATACAGAAAAACATCAAATAGAAATAGAATCCTAATAAAATATAACAAAATAAAGTTATATCTTAGCTTAGACTCTCGAGCTAGCTCCCAACGATGCGTATGCAGCAGCGGCAAACTAGATCTGAGGTAAAGGCAGAGGGGGATTGTGGGTATTAGATTGTCTCGAGCTTCTTCTCGATGCAGAGCTTGCAAGAGGCCGGCACGGAGCCGAGGATCGGCTCCGAACCCATGTGTAAGAACAAACGGCGAGATTGAACACTATCACATGTGATATTTGTCCAGGCTAGTGGGTGTGGGGATGAGATCCCCAACTGCCTCCAGGGCAGAGCAGCTGGGCAACGCTTCAGGAGTGCTGATAGGGATGCTCAGAGAAGGGTTCCATGGAGCCCTGATTTTGTGGACCCGCCCTTGCCTCAATGGCTGCCTCGGCCATTGAAACCTCTCCCCCTGCCTCTGGAACAGGTATCATCAGGAGCTTCTTGGAATGGAGACTGTGACTTCCAGAAAGTACAGTTGTGTACACTTACCAAAAATGTAGATGCTCGAGTGTATTCACTGTTGCAGTCATTGCATTTGGGTAATCTGCTGACAAGTTGCCCTCAGTCGGCCTGATTAACAAAGTCTTGGGTCCTGCGTCGGTTGCTGTCCCTTCTTCCATGAGGGTATAAAACATGTAGCAGACGCCATTACATCAGTTTTTCTTGCCCCAGATGTCAGGTGCTCCCCAGATGGAGAGAAAACAAAAAAATATATATATATATTTATATATATATATAAGTTAAAACACAAAAATATACCTTCAAACAAAAGCAAATACACCAAAAAGGCTTTTAAGCATAGTAAAAGAAAGGAGAGGTATAGTAAGAGAAAAACAGGGGGCCGGAGGGCGGGTAACCAGGACTGCAACAGTGAACACACTCGAACATCTACATTTATGGTAAGTGTACACAACTGTACTATGTTCTTCGTGTTTCACTGTTGCAGTCATTACATTTGGGTAGAATTCCAAAGCTATTGTTGGAAGGATGGATTTATACAGCATTAGGAGCAACTATAAGGCCCTGCAGGACAGCAGTGGCAAAGCCAGTTCTGGATTTAGAGAAGCGAGGTAAATGGTAATTTTTGGGGAATGTATGAACTGAGCTCCAGGTAGCAGCTTCTAGAATGTCTCTGGTAGGAACCCCTCTGAGAAAGGCTTCAGAAGTAGATGCAGCCCTGGTAGAATGAGATCTGATCCCCTTGGGGATAGGTTTACCATGGTGCATATAGCAGAAATGAATACAGTCGCTTATCCATTTGGAAATGGTCTGCTTTGAAATAGCCTTTCCCTCTGCCCCTGCAGCAAATGACACCAATAGTTCAGATTTTCTTAGAGATTTTGTCCTGTTTAAGTAGAATCTAAGTTGTCTGTGTACATCCAATTAATGCAGAATCCGCTCACCCTTGTTCTGTGGATTGGGAATGAAAGATGGCAGATGAATGGTCTGATTAAGAACCACACTGGATACCACCTTAGGCATGAAAGATGGATTGGTCTTGAGAGCCACCCTGTCCGGATGAAAAATAATGAAAGACTCCACTGCCATAAGAGCCTGTAATTCTGAAATCCTTCTAGCTGAAGTGACTGCTAAAAAGGAAAGCTGTTTTCCAGGAGAGAAATTTTAGGTCCGCAGTAGCAGCTGGCTCAAAAGGAGGAAGAGTGAGTTTTTCCAAAACAAAACTGATGTCCCATGCAGGAGTTGGCACTCTCCTGGGAGGTCTTAAATTTTTGGCCCCTCTGAGATACTGCTTTATCAGAGGATGAGAGAAGAGGGGAGGTTCTGTGTTGTAATGAGATGAAATGGCTGAGGCATGGATTTTTATGGAAGAAAAAGATAGGCCCTTGTGAAACATCTCAGTTAAATATTGCAGAATCGGAGGAATATTGAGCATTGCTGTGCTTATTCCTTGTGACTGGTTCAAGGCACAGAATTGTTTCCATTTGTCAGCATAAGATTTTCTAGTACTAGGCATTCTAGCCTCCAAAATGACATCCATCACAGGTTTGCTGAGGGATGACATGGGTGAAATTAGTTGATTAGCCACGCTGCAAGATTCAAAGTTTGGAGCTGAGTGTGCAGAATTTGGTAGTTCTGCTGAGACAGTAGGTAAGGTGTCTGAGGCAGGTGCCATGGAGGAAGGTGTGACACATTGCGCAGGAGTGGGTACCAGTGTTGGCAAAGCCAGTCTGGAGCAAATCAGAATCATTTTTGGTTTGTCCTGTTTGACTTTTAGTAGAACTTTGGAGATCAGAGGCAGAGGGGGAAAAGCATATACTAATAGGTTTTTCCAGCTGAATGATAGAGCATCCACTTTCCAAGCTTTTTTGTGATGATTTCTTGTGCAGAGTTTGTCCAACTGATAGTTCTGGGGTGAGGCAAAAAGATCTATGTCTGGACTCCCCAATTTGCTTGTCAACGTGCTGAAAACTTGTGGTTCCTGTTTCCATTCCTGTGGGTCCATGAGATTTCTGCTTAGTTCGTCTGCCAGAGTATTTAGCTTTCCTGGCAGGAATTGAGCTTGTAGTTGTATTTGGTAGGTCAAAGCCATGTTCCACAATGCCATGGCTAGTCTGCAAAGGGGGTAGGAATGTGTACCCCCCTGCTTGTTTATGTACCACATAACTGTGGTGTTGTCTGTCTTTATCATTAGTTGTCCTGGATGAAGGTCCTTGAAGGCTGTCAGTGCATTCTGTACAGCTAGCATCTCTTTCTGATTGATACGTAGGTGCATTTGATTTGGGCTCCATTTGCCCTGAATGCACTTTCCTGCCAGATGAGCCCCCAAGCATAGTCTGATGCGTCTGTAGTTAGGGTTTGGGCGGCAGGGGGTGGAGTGAATGGCAGTCCCTTGTTTTGGTGGCGGGCCTCTGCCCACCATAGGAACTCTAGTTGCAGGCAAGGTATGACAGGAATCATTTTTTCAGGCTGTGACAATGTTGACTCCATAAACTTTTTAAGTACCACTGAAGTTTCCTCATATGCAGTCTTGCATATGAAATTAGAAGAATGCAGAAGGCTATGAACCCCAAGGCTTACAGAATTTGTCTTGCAGATAGCAGGGTTTTTGTGGCCACCTGTTTGAAGTAAGTCACCAATTGAATTTGCTTTTTTGGCGTAAGGTAAGTCATCTGGGCTGTTGTATTCAAGCTTGTACCCAGGAATGTAATTTTTGAGAGGGTACCAGTTGTGATTTCTTTTCGTTTATGGTGTACCCTAGACAAGTTAGAACCCTTTTTACAAATGCCAGATGCTTTAGAAGAATGTCCTTGTTTTCTGCCTGAATTAGACAGACAATCGTCCAGGTATGGATATATTTGAATATTTCTTTGCCTGCAAAATGCAATTACTGGAGCCAGGCACTTTTTGAAGATCCTGGGTGCAGTAGATAAGCCAAAGGGCAGTGCAGAGAACTGGTAATGCAAGTAGCCTGCTTTGAAGCGGAGGTATCTTCTGCAAGATTCTCTGATTGGGATATGCAGGTAAGCCTCTTTTAAGTCTAGAGTTACCAACCAGGCATCTTTGCCTAGCATAGGTAGTAACTGTTGAAGAGTCAGCATCTTGAATCTTGGAATGTCCAGAAATGTGTTTAGAGTGGATAAGTCCAGAATTGGCCGCCACTATTTGTCTTTTCTGGGTACCAGGAAAATTCTTGAATAGAAACCTTGTCCCTTTTCCCCTTCTGGTACTGGTTGAATAGCCCCCATATTTGTGAGGGACAGAACTTGTTTCTGGGCCTCTGCCCACTGGTTTGGGGGCAGATCTAGCCATCCGTTTGGGATTGGCAAGGTGTGGAAATTAAATCAGTATCCCTGGGATACTGTATTTAAAACCCATTTGTCCTCGGTAATAAGTTGCCAGTTTCGTGCATGAAGTGCCAGTTTCCCCCCAAAGGGGCAGCTAAAGGTAAGTGCTTGGTGACTGTAGAGGGAAGTCATTGAGACTGTTTACCACAGGGAGGTGCCTTGTTGTTTCCAGATTTGGAGGTGGAGGCACCCCATTGTTTTGTTCTAAAGGTTCCTTGTGACTGAAACGTGGAGCCTTTGGAATGTCTGGATTTGACTTGAGTGGCTCTCGAAGGGACTGGAAAGGACCAGTTCTTAGTAGGCCAGTGCCTACTAAATCTTGGAGGTTGCACTTGTAAGAAATCTTTCACAGTCTGCATAGATTTAGCTTTATCTTCCATCTTTTTTAACACTTCTTTAGCCTTATTACCAAAGAGATGGTCCTGTTGTAAAGGAGCATCCAACAATTTTGCTTTAATATGGTCAGGCAGAGTTTGCTCTTTGAGCTAAGCATGCCTTCTTAGCACAGATCCAGTTACAGCAGCCCTGCAAGAGGCCTCCAAGGAATTAACACCACACTGCAAAGTATGTTTTCCAACTTGTTTAGCTGAATGTAATAAATCCTGCAAATCTTTTATTTTCCACACAGTCAGAGATTAACATCATTTTCTGTTTAAGTAGTTCCATGATATGCTGTTGATATTTAAGCATATGAAATTGACAGTTTAAAGCCCTGATTGCCAAGGTTGCAGACGTGTAAACCTTCTTGCCCCATCTATCCAGCACCCTGAAATCTCTATCAGAAGGGGTAGGATTTTTAGCAGTAGAGGCCTTAATGCCCTTGGGACCCTGAGAAATGGTTTCAGAATCAGCAGTAGGATTTTTGAAAAGGAATTTGTGGGAGTCAGGAACCCTGTAGTATCTGTCTGGCTTATTAGGAGCCGGAGGCAAAGAATCAGGAGTCATACTAGATTCTGAAAAAACATCATCAACAATGTCTAGAACAGGAGGTATAGCCAAAGGCCTATGCTGAGGAAGAAGTCTTTTTTTTAGATTCAGAGAAATCCTGATTTTCCCAGTGGAAATGTTCCCTTAAGGTATGCAAAGTTTCTCCAAAAGAGAAATCCTCAGGGGGAGAAGCAGAAGGAATGGAATCCTCTGCATCAGAGTCCTCATAAGTAGGTATAGATAAATCATGTTCAGTAGAAGAATCAGAAGAAATAGAATCCTGATCAGAAGATTCATAATCAATGTCTTGCCTAGGCCTCTTAGCAGGAGGGGGTTGGCTACCTCTCATCAAGGTAATTAAATCTTCAGCCATTTTGATCATTTGCTTTTTAGGCATAGGGGCCTGCACAAGTGGCCCAAGCGTTGTTTTTTTTAGACACAGAAGTAAAACTACAAATTTTTAGACGTAACAGTAAAACTACAACTACATAAAACTACAATCCACTCTGCTACAGGCCCCTTGAGGAGCTCAGTGTCTCTCCAACCTAACACCACTCTTAACTATTCAACTGCGGTTCCACCTTTATCATTCTTATAAGAAAAGCGCAGTTCAGGTCTGAACTGTCTGCAAACAGCTAAAGTTAACTTTGAGTATGTGTCTACCTGTTTGATCCAATATTCATTTTCCCCTGGAGAGCACTGTGCTTTGGCTTGTAAGCAGCCCCCCCCCCCCCCCCCCACACACACACACACACACTCATCTTCCACTTTCTCTCTTATTCCCTTCTGTTAGCAAATAATATCCATAACTGATCAATACCGTGTGTTTGTTAATTTAAACTGAGACCACAGTAGCCTACTGATACAAGGTTATCCTGTTTTTCCACATAAGAAATGGTTATGAAATGACTTACAGTTTCAGAGCAGTCCTTGGTCAATTCTGATTGTTTCTTAAACACAAACGTGTTTTTGCTTTGGCTCATTAGCAGCAGTACAAAAGAACTGCCTGCACACATCCTTGTTCTTCCATCCCCCTTCCCCGTTTATTACCTTAAGCCAATCCCAAAGTTAATAAATATTACCTGTGGCAGGCACCATTTTTAAAACTACAACCACTCTTTGTCACTATCATACGTTCATTTATCAGTTTACTCTGTTACCTGACTGTTTCCAGCCCCCTCATAAGAGCAGCTAACAGGGTCTCTACCCGCTTCGCTCCCCACCCTGCCCCCTATTTCCTCCTGCCCCCAGTGGTCCTACCTTTATTACACTCACAAACTCCTCCCATCTTTCCAATAGCCAACCGCAGCGCTAACCCAACACTACCTCCTCCATTTTCCCACTATCATCACTCCTCCTCAACTAACATGTAGAAGCATACCTTACCTATAACCACTGCATGCACTCTCCTTGCATATCTTACATTCTACCAAAGTTCCATCATTCCCCCACTCAACCACTACCACTGTACGGCTACTCACACCACCACTCATGTCTCACCCTCACTCAGCTCCCCTCTCACCAACTCAAGAATCATCCCTCTGCACCCCCCGCATATTCTACCAACTATATTACTCAAACATAAAGCATCCCTACAACTTAACATAGTAACCCTCCCACCATACCTATTACCCACAGAGCACAATCAAAGTTTCCTTATAAACAAACACATTCAAAAACTGAGAAAACTAATAACCTCATGCATATCAAAACCAGCCCTAAGTGGAGACATCCACCCCAACCCCTGGCCCTACCATCTCCAACCCCAGTTCTCATAATCAGACTTGAAACCACAACTTCTCCCATATCACAGCCAATAGAAAGCCAAGTGACTTCCTTCTACTAAGCCTAAATATTAGAAGTATATCCAACAAAGTCCAAGAACTCCATGCCACCATAGACTTGTACTCCCCAGATATAGTCATCCTGACAGAAACCTGGCTAAAACCTCACATTACCAGAGAGCAAATACTCCCTACCGGTTACGGCATACTAAGAGTAGACCAGCTAAACAAGAAAAGGAGGCAGTGTAGCTATAATATTTAAACAGCATCTAAACATCCAGATCTTAAAATCATCAGCTCCACAAATAGGCAATGAAGAAATAATATATACCAACCTCAAAATAAACCAAAACAAAACCATCAACATAATTGGATGCTACTTCCCACCTGGCCAAAACATCCCTCCACTATCGTCAGCTGGTCTACCCACCATCTCCTCCAAGAAACTATAATTTTAGGTGATTTCAATATTGACTAGCAATCCTGTTCTGGCAACTATCCAATCCATCATATAAACCTTCATGGCTTCAACCCAACTATTCCAGTCGCCAACCAGGATAAATAAAAACTACAGCAAGCACACTACCCTGGACTGGATACTAGTCAGTAAGAGCCCCCAGTCATATATAACAGGCTGCTTATCAGATAGCCTCCTTGATCACTCCCTAACATTCCTACTCAAAAAATACCTATACCAAGCTAAACCTGTCATCTACAGTCACATACGTAAAAAACTAAACTTTAACCCACTCACCTTCATCTCATCCCTCAAAGAATGTAACTGGCATCCCCTAAAGTACCTCAGTCTTGATGACGCAGTTGAATTTTTTAATACTCCTTCCTGAGCATCCTTAATTACCATGCCCCCATAAGACTTACCAGAACGAAAGCACAACCCTCCCCATGGCTACAGAAAACCACCAAGTCAGAAATAAAAAACAGGGATAAAGCCTGGGAGCACTAGCGCAAAACCAAACCCCCCTCAACTAGACAGAAATTCCTAGAACTACGCAACAGAGTTAAAAAGCTAATAAAACAGGACAAATTCCAATACTACCAGTCTGCCCTAGACTCCTCCCTACACAGCCCCAAACAATTCTGGTCCTCCATAAACTCCATCCTCCACCCAGGTAAAGTCAGTACCCCTCCGCCTAACATCCCTCCCTCCTCCAAAAATATTGTTACCTCATTCAACACACACTTCACACAAACCATACTATCACTAGCTAAACAACACAACCCCCCCTCCCCTCCAACCCACACCCTCAACTAGTAATCTCCCCACTGCCTTCTCTTTTTCTCCTGTACCCACCTCCAACATAAAAAAACTCTTAACTAAACTTAAGCCCACTAAATTAGCAGCAGACAACCTCCCAAGTGAATACCTACAAATCACAGCTGATGTTCTGGCCTACCAGTATCCATCTTGATAAACCGATCTCTGTCAGAAAGTTACATTCCCACATTGTGGAAAGTATCACATATAATTCCCCTCCACAAGGGCGGCCACTCCACAGAACTAACCAATTACCGCCCCATAGCTATTATCTCTCCACTCTCCAAAATACTAGAGAGATGCATACTTTCTCAAGTCTCAGACTACCTCCTTACTAACAACCTCCTTTCCAATACTCAGCATGGTTTCCGACCAAACCATAGCACCACCACTGCCTTACTCTCCTTTACTAACACTATCCTTCAGCATAAAAACAATGGCTATCTCTCCTCTCCTACTTTCCTAGACCTATCAAAAGGATTTGACATGGTCCCACACAAACAACTCATCTCTGTCCTCAATAACCTATCCTTCTCTCGATCAGTCACCAACTGGTTTAAGAGTTACCTGTCTGACCGCCAACAATCCGTTGTATGGCAGAATGACATATCTCCCCAACTACCTGTCTCCATAGGGGTTCCCCAAGGATCCATCCTTGGACCCCTACTCTTCTCTGTTTTCACCAATAATCTAGCCTCTGCCACCAAACATAGCACACTCATACAATACGCAGATGACTCCACCATCATCTGCTCAGCCCAGTCCCTACCCAAACTGCAACAAGTCACACAGGAAGCCTTTTCCTCTGTTGAAACTTGGTTATCCGATGCCCAATTAATACTCAACACAAACAACACTAAACTACTCATCTTCCAACTCACCAAACCTACCCAAAACAACTCTCACTTTAACATCACAGCAAAAGACAACACCACTATATACCCAACCTAACACACCAAATTGCTAGGAGTGGAAATAGACAAACTAAAATTTGACATTCACATATCCATGACCATAAAAAAAGTCCACAAAAAACTAGGAGCGTTATACAGAAATAAGCAACTTCTCAACAAAGCAGCAAAGATTTCAATAGCAAATTCCCACCTTATCTCCACCCTACTTTATGCCTCTCCAATATATACCAACCTAAGGCAATGCGATCTAAACAAGCTAGAGACCTGCTACAACAAAATCGCCAAATTCGCCACAAAGGCATCCTACCGCAGTCACCACTGTCTCTCACTTGCTGAACTGGGCTGGCTTGAACTCCCTCGCCTCCTTCAAGGGTATCAACAATCACTCGCCCACAAACTAGTAAACCATCCACTAAATGTCCCATCCCTCCAGAATCTACTACAACCCTATCGCTCCATCAAACCACTAAGATCCAGCAACAAAAATCACTTGCAGATCACTAAAGCCAATAACTCTGCTGGTGAAGCACTATTCTCTTGCGCCATAGCCAAATTATGGAACTCCCTCCCTCCCACAATTTCCTCCATACCATCATGCACCCACTTCAAAACTTTACTAAAAGCGCACCTAAAAACATGCTGGCTATGCCCTTGCAACTCTCACTCTAGTATCACCCACCCCATCCAACCACTACCTTTCTTTCCACCCCACTAATTACCTTGATTATAGCAAGTTCAGATGCTCATAAGCCTAGAACTTATTATACAGCAGGAACTTCTTACTCATCTGTAACTATGTTTGTAATTAATTGCTATGTTAAATTGTTAATCGCTATGCAATCCAATGTAACTACTGTCTATTTTAACTGTGGAACTTTTCTCACCAGGTTTCCGCTGATAATGGACCTACGTCCAAGCTGGATACTCCCGGTCAACAAATCTAAATAAATAAAGTAGATTTTGACCTTAGTTTTGAAGATGGCGTCGGTTTAATATACAAATCTTCAGGCCTGAAAACACCCTCAGAAGCCAGTGCCTGCACAGCGGCTCTGGACCCATCTACGGTAGAGACATCCGCAGGTTCAATACTTAAAGCATCTCGTGGCATACTGGACTCTGAATGGGTCTCAGTAGAGGCCTGCGAATCAAAATTAGCGGGCATCAGGGGCTGCAAAAGCGCCTCACTGAGTACCGGCGAACTAGCGACTGGCTTAGGAGAAGCGTCATCATCAGTTTTGGACCTCGACAGCCTGTCTCTGTCTTTTTCTTTGCATTTTTTAGGTATTCCAGTAGTCAGATTGCTAACTGAAGTCATTTCTGGACAGTTAAATCATGAGCCAAAATATTTAGAAGCAAACCTATACCGACGTTTAATAGTGCGTTGATTAAATCTAGCACAAAACCGACAACAAGGTACGTTAAGATCAGGGCCTAGGCAAGGAATACAGAACAAATGAAAATCCTTATGGGGTATTTGCTTCCCACAAGTAATGCAATTATTAACTTTTACTGACATCGGTAAGGAGCAAGAAAAAGTTTCCCCAACGGGGTACTTCGCTTTTAGTTGAAGACTTCGGTTCTGAAATTCGAAAATGAAAATTTCAGGTGTCGGCCGACAGGCACTTGCGAACTGCTTCGGCTTTGGGCACCATGCGGCAAGAAAGACTGTTGTAATGGCATCGGCTGCATGTTTTATACCCCTGACGACCTGAAGTCGCGGAAGAAGGGACAGCAACCGATGCAGGAACCAAGACTTTGTTAATCAGGCCGACTGAGGGCAACCTGCCAGCAGATTACCCAAATGTAATGACTGCAAAAGTGAAACACGAAGAACATCCACATCGTCCTAGCTCCCCGCCAGGTCTTACAGAAGAACCTCTGGGGAGTAGAAAGCTTGATCCTGAGCGCAGACAAAGTCTTCCCTTCCTGCTCGCAGTGGGTCAAAGTGTCCTTCATGAAAGGTCCAAAAAGAGTAGAACCATCGGAGAGGATGTTGGTAATAGACTCCTTGAAGGGTTCTGCAAATCCACATACACATAACCAGGCATGATGCCTCACAGAGATGCTGGTATCTGCTACCCAGAAGTAGCATCCGCAGCATTGGAAATTAACCTCAAAAAGGAATTTGCAAGGGGAGTCAGAGTGGATAGCTTGGGAGACACCTGCTTGAAGTCCTCGGCCGGCAACAACTCTGTAAGGGAAGTGGAAAGCTCTTGGACCAAATCCCTTTGGAGGTGGGTAAAATTTCCCAAGTAATTAACCGCTCTCAGTCCAAAAGTAGCTGAGCTGTAAACACGCCTGCCAAAAAGTACAGTTTTGTACCTACCATAAATGTAGATGTCCGATAGGTATGCAACTGCAGTCCTGACATATGGGTTGTCCTGCCTCAGGCAGCCCTTCGTTCGGCCGGATTCCAAAGTCTGGGTCCGGAGTCGGCTGATGTCGCCCTTTCCCCGACGTCAGAGCGCCTGGGGTATAAAAACGTCAGCCGACACCATCTTCTTCAGTGTTTCTTGCCCCAGATGCCAGGTGCCCTTTAAGGAAGGCTAAATTTTGAAAAAATAGAGAAAAAATTCCAGACAAGTACAACAGCATAAAAACAAATACACCATAAAAAATTACCCCAGATAGCTAAAATGAGGGGTAGAAACCCAAAAGTATACCACAGAGGGGTGGGTGGGAGGGAAAATCTGACTGCAGTTGCATAACTATCGGACATCTACATTTATGGTAGGTACAAAACTGTACTATGTCCTTCAAGGATGTAACTGCAGTCCTGACATATGGGTTGAATACCATAGCCAACCTGGGGGTGGTAGGCACTAAGACAAAGATGGTGTAGCTAAAATGCCCTGCAGGACTGCAGAGGCAAATCCTGCTCTGGACCTGGAGTATAAAGGCAGGTTGTAATGTTTGGAAAATGTATGCACGGAGCTCCATGTAGCAGCTTCTAAAATGTCCTTTGTTGCCACTCCTCTTAAAAAGGCTGTGGAGGTGGCTGTAGCTCTGGTGGAATGTGGCCTGATGTCAGCTGGCACAGTTTTTCCATGAAAAGAGTAGCAGAATCGAATGCAATTTCCAATCCATTTAGAAATTGTCTGTTTGGAAATTGCTTTTCCCTGCAATCCAGCAGCGAAAGCTACAAAAAGTTGGTCAGATTTTCTGAAAGACTTTGTTCTGTCCAAGTAGTAGCGCAACTGTCTGTGTATGTCCAAGGTGTGCAGAAGTCTCTCTCCTTTATTTTGAGGATTGGGAAAGAAGGTAGGCAGGTGAATAGCTTGATTCAGGGACAGCCTGGATACCACCTTTGGCATGAATGACGGATTGGTTCTCAAAGAAACTCTGTCCTGGTGAAAAATGAGAAATGGTTGTATGGCCATAAGGGCCTGTAGCTCAGAGACTCTTCTTGCTGAGGTTACTGCCAGAAGGAAGGCTGTCTTCCAAGACAGAAATTGCAACTCTGAAGATGCTGCTGGTTCAAAGGGAGGAAGAGTTAATTTTTCCAGCATGAAGTTGAGGTCCCATGCAGGCACTGGTGGTTTCCTTGGAGGGTTGATGTTCTTTATACCTCTTAGAAACTGTCTTAGCAATAGGTGAGAAAATACAGGCGGATCAGTGTCATATTTGGCAGATATTGCTGAAGCATGTATTTTTATGGAAGAATATGAAAGGCCATTGTGGAGCATTTCAGCCAAGTATTCCAGGATCTGTGGAATGCTCATCACTGATGGGTCTTGACCCTTTTTGCTGTTCCAGATAAGAAATCTCTTCCATTTTGCTGAGTATGTTTTTCTAGTGGAAGGTCTGCACGCCTCCAGGATGATATCTTTTACCCTTTTGGAAAGTGTATCCTGAGTAATAGTCATGGAATCTTCCAAGCTGTTAGCTTCAATGTTTTCAAGCTGGGGTGTAGTGTCCTGTAACTGTGCTGTGTCAGAAGACGTGGCCATTGAGGAAGGAGCCACGGATTGGTGTGTGTCAAGCTCCGCAGCAGTGGGTACCAGTGTTGTCTTGGCCAGTCTGGAGCTATCAGTATGACTTTGGGTTGCTCTGTCTTGATCTTTAGTAACACCTTGGTCATCAAAGGAAGAGGTGGGAAGGCATATAGTGTTAGAGAGTTCCAACTGAAGGAGAGAGCGTCCACCTTCCATGCTTGAGGATGGTATGTCCTTGTGCAAAACTTTTTCAGATGGTGATTGAAGTGGGAGGCAAAAAGATCTATATCCGGCCTTCCCCATGCTTGAGCTATTTGTAAGAAAATGTCTGGATGCAACATCCATTCGTGTAGATCCATGATGTTTCTGCTTAGGCTGTCCGCCAGAACATTGTCCTTCCCTGGTACAAACTGGGAATGTAGCTCTATTTTCAATTGTAGGGAAATATCCCAGAGATTCATTGCCAGTCTGCAAAGAGGGTAGGAATGGGTACCTCCTTGCTTGTTTATGTACCACATAACTGTGGTATTGTCTGTCTTTATTAGTAGATGGCCCTGATGCATGAACTTTTCGAAGGCCTTGATTGCATGCATCACTGCCAGCATTTCTTTTTGGTTGATATGCAGGTGCTTTTCTTTTTGTGTCCATTGTCCTTGAATGCATCTGCCCTCCATGTGCGCCCCCCATCCATGGTCTGAGGCATCTGTTATGGTTTGACTTGTATGAGGCTTGCTGAAAGGCAGACCTTTGTTTATCTGGCTTGCTTGAGCCCACCACAGAAATTCCTTTTGAAGGCATGGAATGAGTGGGATCAATGTTTCCAGGCTGTGGCTGTGCTGAGACCATAGACTTTTTAGATACCATTGTAGTTTCCTCATATGCAGCCTTGCATGTGGAATCAGAAGAATGCAAGATGCCATGAAATCCAGGGCCTGCAGGATTTTCCTTGCAGTCATCTGGGTGTGTGTTGTCAATCTTCTGAAGTATTCTGGTAATTGTTTTTGTTTTTCTTTTGTCAGAAACGCCATCTGGGTGTTTGTGTCCAGTGTGGCACCCAGGAAAGGTATTTGTTGGGATGGTACGAGACTTGACTTCTGAATATTGACTGTGTATCCCAAGGCCTGCAGTAGGTGAATGACATAGTCCAAGTTTTTTAACAAGGCTTGTTGGCTGTCCGCTTGTATAAGGCAGTCGTCCAGGTAAGGGTATATTTGTATCCCCTGAAGTCTGCAACGTGCAATTACTGATGCCAGGCATTTCGTGAACACTCTGGGCGCAGTAGATAAGCCAAAGGGCAATGCTGAGAATTGATAATGATCTCAGACTGCAAGAAAGCTGAGGTATCTTCTGCAACTTTGTCTGATTGGGACATCCAGGTATGCCTCCTTGAGGTCCAGAGTTACCAGCCAAGACCCCTTGCCCAGCATGGGAAGGAGTTGCTGTAAAGTCAGCATTTTGAATTTTGGCACAATAAGGTAAGTATTCAGTGCGGACAAGTCCAGAATGGGTCTCCATTGGTTTTCTTTTCTTGGAACAAGGAACAGTCTTGAATAAAATCCTTGTCCTTGTTCTGCAGAAGGAACCTTTTCTATTGCTCTTAATTGAAGTAGGTTTGTTATTTGTTTGAGTGCCTCTGCCCTTTGATTTGGTGGCAGGTTTGGCCTGCCATGTCTTGTTGGCAGTGTATGAAAATGGAATCTGTATCCTTTGTCTATTATGTCCAGTATCCATTTGTCCTTTGTAATATTGTGCCAATTTTGTGAGAATAAAGATAATTTTCCGCCCAAAGGTGCTTCTAATTGAGCCCTGGATGGCGGAGTCAAAGTCAAGTCATTGAGATTGTCCTGGCGGAGCAGTGGAAGATCCTGCCCCACCTCTCTGGTTTGGAGGCTGCCATTGACGTCCTCTGTAGGAGCCTCGAGTTTTCCCTCTACCTCTGCCACGTCTGTTTTTGCCTCTTTGAAATTTGTCTGTGTCAGGAAAGGACCAATGCTTAGAAGGCCAATTCCTGCTGAATCTTGGAGGCTGTATCTGGAGGAAATATTTGGCTGTTTGCACTGATTTTGCCTTTTCCTCTATTTTCTTTAAAACCTCTTGTGCAGTAGCACCAAATAGCTTATGTTTCTCTAGTGGTGCGTCCAAAAGCTTAATTTTCACATGGTCTGGCAATGTTTGTTCCTTTAACCAAGCATGTCTGCGTATGACCGCACCTGTCATTGCTGCTCTACATGAAGCTTCCTATGCATCATATCCACACTGAAGGAAATGGCTGCTAACCTGCTTAGTATTATGAACCAATTCCTGTAACCCCTTTCTATCTAATGGTTCAGGGGAAGCCAGTTTCTTTTGCAAGTCATCCAACATGTATTCCTGATACTGAATCATATGAAATTGACAATTTAATGCTCGCATAGAAAGGGTGGAAGATGTATATACTTTCTTGCCCCACCTTTCTAAGGCCCTAGAATCTCTTTCAGAAGGGAGTGGGTTCTTAGCAGTAGTGGAGGAAACCCCTTTAGGCCCCTGAGAAATAGTTTCAGGGTCAGCAGTATGGCCCTTGTACAGAAATTGATGTGCATCTGGGACCCTGTAGTACCTGTCTGGCTTGACAGGAGCAGGGGGGCGAGAGTCAGGGGAAACACTAGATTCTAAGTACACATCATCTAAAACATTTAAAACTGGAGGAATAGCTAAGGGTCTATGCTGAGGTAGCTTTAAAAATTCCCTTAACCTTTTCCTAGAATCTGAGTATTCTTGGCCTTGCCATTTGAAGTGTCCCCTCATGGAATGAAGCGTTTCCCCAAAGGAAAACTCCTCAGGAGGAGAAGCAGAGGGAATAGATTCCTCCGCATCAGAATCCTCGTAAGCCGGGAAGGCCTCCTCCTGGTAGTCTGAATGTGCAGAATCACCTGAGGCCTCATCGGAGGACTGGGAGTCTACCTGCTCAACCCTAGGCCTCTTGACAGAAGGCGGCTGAGAGCCTCTATCTGGATGAGGCTGTGAACCCCTAATTAAAGAAATAAGGTCCTCAGCTAAACTTAAAATTTGTGAACCAGAAGTGGATCCCAGAGAAACAGATCTTGGAGAGAGAGACTTAGCCTGTTTGGCAGCCTTAGCACGTGTGTAGGCCTTAACGGACATAGACACTGGAGGCCTGGCAGCCCCACGTGCTGGAGTAGTCTTATCCACTGAAATGGTGTCAGAAATATC